>NW_027740450.1:0-308 GCF_054177405.1 Leptonychotes weddellii | reverse complement strand
CTATCTCTATGGAAAGGCCGTCTACTATGTCCACCATAATGATGGAGAGATTTCTGGGCTTCACAGACTTACAGATTCATAATCTGTACAAGGGCGGCCTGTGATTTCTTTCTTTATAGGCTCAGGCAATTCTTGCATGTTCTGAAGTTTGGAAACCACCGTCCGAGCAAAATATCTGGCCCTCATATATTTATTAAGCCATGGTCCCCAGCACCATCATTGTAATCATGCTCATCATCATCAGCTTCATCATATATTGCAAATTATCAGCTAGATGAGTATCGATGAAGGAGTTCATTTATACAAAT
>NW_027740449.1:0-308 GCF_054177405.1 Leptonychotes weddellii | reverse complement strand
TGAGTTGTATAAATTTTTTGTATATTTTGGATACTGACCCTTTAGCATAAATATGGTTTGCAAATATTTTCTCCCATTCTGTGAGCTACCTTTTTTATTAACTGCTTCCCTTGCTGTGCAGAACTTTTTAGTTTGATGTAGTCCTCCTTGTTTACTTTTTCTTTTGTTGCCTAAGCTTTGGGTATACAAATAACCATTGCCAAGACCTGTGTCAAGGAGCTTTACCCCTATGTATTCTCCTTACAGTTTCATGGTTTCAGGCATTACACTTAAAGTCTCTAATCAATTTTGGGTTAATTTTTGAGAGT
>NW_027740448.1:0-308 GCF_054177405.1 Leptonychotes weddellii | reverse complement strand
TTCCTGCTCCTTCTGTCTCCTGGCTTTGCAGCCCACCCGAGTGCGGAGCTGCAGGTGGCCCGAGGCCAGAGCTGCTCAGGACGCACAGGACCCACGGGACACGCGGGGTGTGCCCTGCTCAAAGTGTCCGGCTTCTAATCAACCCTGCTGGCTGAAGTCACTTCTGTCTCGAAAGGCCTTTTTGGGGGCTGGGTGGGGGTAAGTAAATAGGACTGTATCTCAATAATCTGGTTATCTTCCATCCCACAGCTTCAAGGACGTAGGGACGTGACTAGAAATTCAAGCTTTCAGTTTCAAGCACCACAGGC
>NW_027740447.1:0-308 GCF_054177405.1 Leptonychotes weddellii | reverse complement strand
GGGCCGGCCTCTTCGGGGGGCTGGTTACAGCATTTCTGTTGCCACAGAGCTCCGGTTGCCAAGGTAAATGTAAGTTTTGAGATAAAGTGGAAACCGCAAGAGGTTTTGGTTTTTTTTTTTTTATCTTGGAAAAGGAAATCAATAAGACAGTCGCTGTGTTGGGCCAAGCAGTCTTTTTCCTCCACGCCCAGATTTGCACGGGCTGCGTGTAAAAGTCAGGGAGAGCTGTGGACGCAGGGATTATGGCTAAGGCCCCGGAGGCAGGTCACAGAAGCAGGAGGAGGGGCTCTGGAGGCACGCTGGCTCCG
>NW_027740446.1:0-308 GCF_054177405.1 Leptonychotes weddellii | reverse complement strand
GTGTGTGTGTGTGTGTGTGTGTGTGTACGCGCTGCGCTGGCTGGCTTGCTTACTTGCTGAAACTTTCTGCCTGGGTCTACTTTTTCCCAAGTGTGTGGTGTGTGTGTGTGTGTGTGTGTGTGTGTGTGTGTGTGTGTGTGTACGCGCTGCGCTGGCTGGCTTGGCTTGCTTACTTGCTGAAACTTTCTGCCTGGGTCTACTTTTTCCCAGGCTTTTGCACAGGCGGTGGGGTGGGCTTTATCCTCGGGACCACCTCCTCCCCCAGCCCAGCCCACAGCTGGAAGTCTTCACTGATCTTCATCTCGTCT
>NW_027740445.1:0-308 GCF_054177405.1 Leptonychotes weddellii | reverse complement strand
GATCTAAATGTTAGATCCCTAGGACAGCTTTTAGGATTGCTTTCAGCAAAATACGCCACTTAATTACCTAATAATGGGCACACCTTTTATCCAAGTGTGATGATAAGTCAGCTTAAGTGTAGAACAGGGAGTCATCTAAAGTCTCAGAAACTTTGAATCTATATCAACAATGAGTTCTCTGTAGTCCTGTTGGTCTATCGGTAGAGATCCAGATAAGGTAGAAGAAGAGGGGAATGGTGACACAGCATTCTCCAGCAATGAGTTAGTATCAGGAGCAAAGTGCATTTTGAAGGTGAGAAGGGCAGGGT
>NW_027740444.1:0-308 GCF_054177405.1 Leptonychotes weddellii | reverse complement strand
GGAAACTCCTTGAAGGGACTGCTTTTTCTTTTCAAAGAGTATTCAGTGTTCAACACAAAATCTAATGCAATGGGTGCCTTGCTCAGTGAATAAGTGAAAGGATGGAAGGATGGATGGATGGATGGATGGGTGGGTGGATTGATGGTGGATGGATGGATGGATGGATGGGTGGATGGTGGATGGATGATGGATGGATGGATGAATGGGTGGATGGTAGATGGGTGAATGGATGGTTGGATGGAAAGAAGGATGGGTGAATGGATGGGTGGATGGATGGGTGGAAAGAAGTTGGATGGATGGATGGATGG
>NW_027740443.1:0-308 GCF_054177405.1 Leptonychotes weddellii | reverse complement strand
TCCTAGAATGCAGAGTGTATGATTCCATCTCTAAATTTTCAGTGTAGTGACATGTGCCAAAGGTCAGAGCAGCAGTTACCTCTAGGGTTGGGCGATTAGTTATTGAGGGGGGGCTTTCTGGGCCTGAAAATGTTCTGCATCTTGCTCTGGGAGTTGCTTACATGGCTGTAGACGTATGTAAAAGGTCACTGAACAGTTAAGTGCCCCTAAGATTTGAGCACCTACAGTAGAAATGGTGTATATCTCAATAAAAAGTAAAACTATTAAAGAAAAGATACTGGGAATCCATTTGGCTTTGAACCTTATGC
>NW_027740442.1:0-4703 GCF_054177405.1 Leptonychotes weddellii | reverse complement strand
TACTATTTCTGTTCAGTGCTTTGTTATAATCCAGCAAGTCAGTAGAGAATTTACAGCCCCCCTGGGGCATGCAGATATCCCAGCTGGGCTGCCATGTGATAGCCTCCTATCTTCACAGATTTTCAAGTATAAGCCATTTTGTTCTGTCCATGATTGGTCCTTTAGGAATAAGCACCTTTTCAAAATCCTCGGGGTAATGATTAGCTATACAAACTAAATCTAGGTCATAACCTGGTTCAGCATCACGGGCTGTGATTCAGGGCTGTGGGCCACCATAATGGAACTAGCTGAGGACGGGGAGCGCACAGGGTTGTTTTTTAACTAGCCATTTGAAATTCTCATATTGTTAACACAGGTTGGAGGACCAGGCCACCTCACAGCAGTCCCTTTTAGTAGGAAGAGCACTGGACTTGTACGCAGGCTGACCAATTTGCCTTGGTTTGCCCAGGACTGTCCCAATGTTAACATGGACAGTCCCTCATCTCTGGAATCCCCTCAGTCCCAGGCAAACGGGACAACTGGTCATCCTAACTTGGAGTCAGAGTACCAACTCCGTTATTAAAATTGTATGACTTTGAGCATGCTGCTTCATTTGCTCATGGAATGCTTCTTCATGGGTATAATAGAAGGAGTGGCAGCTCTCTTTCAGGGCTGTTGTGAAGATGCTGGGTGAAAACAGTGCCTCATCCTTGGATTCTGGTATCTAAGCACTGCCAGCTCCCAGGGACTCAGTGTGATGGTCTGCCGCGCAGTGAGATGGGGTCCTCCGTACCGATAGGGCCCTGGCTGACTTGTATATATAAGGTGTTTGTGACTCAGCCATTTGTAACCCAAGGACTCTTTTTCCCTTTTTCCTAAAAGAAAATTCTGAGCCGTGGTAGTTTGAGATATTACCCCACCTAAAGCCTGACATCTGATTTTGGTGATAAATGTGTCTTGTGTTTGGTTATGGGACTGTAGTGTATCTTTGAGTTTTTAATGTATTCACTGTCACATCAGGGGATTTATAAGAAACACTTGATGTTTAATGCATTTGTAGAAAACCATTTTGAGTTCTTGAGTTATAACATGGGTATCACCTGATATTCAAGAAAGTCAGGAGAGGGCGCCTGGGTGGCTCAGTCGTTAAGCGTCTGCCTTCAGCTCAGGTCATGATCCCAGGGTCCTGGGATCGAGTCCCACATCGGGCTCCCTGCTCCGCAGGAAGCCTGCTTCTCCCTCTCCCACTCCCCCTGCTTGTGTTCCTGCTCTCGCTGTCTCTCTCTCTGTCAAATAAATAAATAAATAAATAAAAAGAAAGTCAGGAGAAGCAAGGCTGAGTTTTAAACTAGGGAAAGGGATCTGGGCTTTTCCATTTTCTGAGTCGTTACAGGCATCGTCCCGGGAGCTGGTTACTGGATCTACTGCAAATATTGGGGTTGATTTGAAGGGCAGGTGGTTAGGTTTTCTGTGTACTTTGTTTTTAAATTTTTTTTTTTCTTTGCTGAAGACTAATGGCTATTTTTCAGCAAAGGCCAGTGGATGAAAACCCAGAAAAGAAGAGGATGAGTGTTGGCTGAGTGTGTGACCCAAGTGGATGGAAGTTCAATATAAGAATATTCTGGAGGGATGCCTGGGTGATTCAGTCGGTTAAGCGTCTGCCTTCAACTCAGGTCATGATCTCAGGGTTCTGGGATTGAGCCCCATGTTGGGCTCCCTGCTCAGCAGGGAGTCTGCCTCTCCCTCTCCCTCTGATCCTCCTCCCCGCTTGTGCTTTCTCTATCCCTCTCTGTCTCAAATAAATAAATAAAATCTTAAAAAAAAAAGAATATTCTGGAAAGTTAAAAATGCCAAACAAAGACAAGCTCTTACCTGTTTCTTCAAATCCAAGAAGCTCATTCATTTCACTTTTTCACATTTCAAAAGTTCAGAGTATTTTAAATTTGGTGTCTTTTCTGAAAAGTTGTTATTTATTGATGATCCATTTAACAATTAATGGCCATTTATAGTAGAGAAAATATGTTATTCCAATAATTCCAATATCCTACTGCTTCCCACTTTTATCCAAGTCCATAAAAGCTCAGTGGTTGATTAAAGTCCATCATCTCCACATAAAAAGAAAAAGAAAACAGAACAAAACTTAATGTAGCCTGTTAAAAAAATAAATAAATAAAAAATAAAAAACTATACATGTATATATGTAACAGGTAGTATACAGATTTAGGAGAGATGAACATTGAAGCCAGAAATTGGTACCAGGCTTAGAGCTCACCGGAATAATTTTTCCCTTGGTCCTGCTCTGTCTCCAGGATCAGTGTCAGCGTGACACAGATCAAACCCAGTCACCTATCTGCAGCACAGACTCCCCCACTCAAAGGTGATTCTCCCATATCTGGCAGCTCTCTGAGCCAGACTCTTGCTGACAGCACACTCCCCCCCAAAAACTTCTCTGGCTGACCTAGAAATCTCCTTAATGGCCAATGGAAATGTTCACTCTGAAAACTTAGCCGTTAATCTAAGATTTCCTATCCAAATATCCTGATGAATAATGCCGTTAAGAGCAAGTGGTAAAGGAATGACACAGAGTGCCTTCTCAGTGATCATCTTCCTTCCCTTCTCCCTCCCTTTCCAGCCACCTCTCCAGGGACTGTGTCTTTTCATACTGTCCAACACAGGACCTTGAGGAATAACCAAACCAGAGGATAATAACCACAACAGCAAGAACAGCCCAGTGCTGACTCCTCAACAGTCTTATAATCTCCCCATCTTCGCCACGATCCTGCACAGTGGCTGCTATTATGATTCCTTCTAAAAAGGAAACAAGGAAGGATCAAAGCTTAGAAAGATTAAATAAAGGGGTGCTTGGGTGGCTCAGTTGGGTAAGCGTCCGACTCTTGATTTCAGCTCAGGTCATGATCTCAGTGTCATGAGATCGAGCCCCCTGTGGGGCTCCTCGCTCAGTGGAGAGTCTGCTTGAGATTCTCCCTCTCCCTCTTCCTCTGCCCCTCCCCCCAAAATAAATAAATAAATCTTTTTAAAAAATATGAAATAAAGTGCCCAAGGACACCAACATGAACTGGTGCAGCCTGGATGTGAACCCAGAAAGTCAGACTCCAAAGCCCAATGCTTAATCATACTTGAGGCCTTAAGGAAGGTCTCAATAAATGGGCATGGAAAAGGTCAACCACGTAGCACTTTCTAGTTACCAGTAGCTTTTATGTGCATTTGGTCCTTGGAAGTGCTCTGTGACTAGAATGAGTATTCCTGTTTTGTGGATGAGATGCTAGAAGCCCAGAGAGGTAGAAAGACCTGTCCGAGGTCACACAGATCATTAACAAAGTTTAGATCTTAAACGTGAGTCTTCTGATGCTTCATCAAGGGAGATTTCCCAGCCAGAAATTATATTTGCTTTGAATTCTTTACCTGTAAAGGGAGGACAGTACTTACCCACATACCTGCTTGCCTGACAGCTGTAATATGTCTCAGAACACAGTGTAGGCACCAGAACTAAATTGTCCTACGAGTCAACCCAAAGTTATTTATTTATTTGTTTATTTATTTATTAAGCAGACTCCATGCCCATGTGGGGCTTGAGCTCACAACCCTGAGATCAAGACCTGAGCTGAGATCAAGAGTCAGACGTGTAATGGACTGAACCACCCAGGGACCCCATGGTCACGTTTAATTAACATTTGAAGTTCTCTGAGTTGAAGACTATATGGAGGGAGAAGGCGCAACACTTCCCGACAGGGGAAAAGAGAGGGAAATGCCCCGAGTCATGCTCTATAGAGGACAAGGTGGTTGTAGGCTCAGATGTCCAGACAGGGAGAGAAGGTTGGGGTGGGGGTGAGGGTGAGAAAAGGGTGAAGATTCTGGAACTAGGTTCGAATCCCAGCTCTGGCATTTAGTGAACAGCCCAGGCACCATGGGCAAGTCAATTCCTGTCTGCTCCTCAGAGTGCATGTGTAAAATGGGGTTAGTAACGACAGCTACTTCATAGGGATGTGGAGGGTATGAAATGGCTTAGTGTACTTCCTACAGTTAGTGCCGTGCCTGGCGTGGCTTTAGAAGGCAGTAAATAGTCCCTATCATTAGGGAGATCAGGAAAACATTACATAAAATCTTAAGAAGTGTTATGGTGGTGTCTGTCTATGGTTTTCATGTTATCCAAGCCTTCAAGTCATATGGGGCACATTTTCCAGTGACAAGAAGAGTGGATTCATGGCAAAACATTCTACCTCAGTCCCAGAGCAGAAAGTCCCACCTTTCTGAGCCTCACTTTTTTCTTGTATAAAATGGGAATAACATCCTACCTACCTCACAGAGAGGATATGAGATCCAATGAGATAATGCAGGAGAAAATGTCGGGAAAAGCATGGGATGAATGTGGATTATTGGTGTGGTGATGGTGGCGATAATGGTGATGATGACAGTAAGATTGTTCAATTATCATCTTGAAATTTAAGGCAAAAATAGAATTTTTATAAACCCAACTCTAAAATGCCCTTATAAAAAATATGTAAAGGAAAGCTATGGCAAATATTCAAGGTAAGTATAATATAAGAATATCCAGCAAACAACCATACGACCCAGCAATTACACTACTGGGTATTTACCCCAAAGATACAAATGTAGGGATCCGAAGGGGTACGTGCACTCCGATGTTTATAGCAGCAATGTCCACAATAGCCAAACTGTGGAAAGAGCCAAGATGTCCATCGACA
>NW_027740441.1:0-308 GCF_054177405.1 Leptonychotes weddellii | reverse complement strand
TGTGTCTACCATTTACCAGCTGTGTGACCTTGGGTGAATTACCAAGACTCTCTGTGCCTTGCTTTTCTCCTCTGTGAAATGGGGTTTACAACAGAGCCTACCAGTGACGGTCTGAGTCTCAGGGAGGATTTAGCGAGATATTGCACGTAGAGGGCTTAGCACGGTGCCTGGGGCACGGTAGTTAAGTATGCAATACCAGGGGCGCCTGGGTGGCTCAGTTGGTTAAGCAACTGCCTTCGGCTCGGGTCATGATCCTGGAGTCCCTGGATCGAGTCCCACATCGGGCTCCCTGCTCGGCAGGGAGTCTG
>NW_027740440.1:0-308 GCF_054177405.1 Leptonychotes weddellii | reverse complement strand
GTAATGAATGTGGGAAATCATTGAAATGTAAGTCAACATTCGTTGAACACCAGAGAATTCACACAGGAGACCGGCCTCATGAGTGCCGTGATTGTGGGAAATCTTTTGCTAATAGATCTGCCCTTCGTTCTCACCAGAGAGTTCACACTGGAGAACGGCCTTATGAATGCAGTGACTGTGGGAAGTCTTTTACCACTACCTCTCACCTTCGTTCTCACAAGAGAGTTCACAATAGTGAAAGGCCTTATGAATGCAGTGAATGTGGCAAGTCCTTTTGCCGAAGGAATAGTCTCAATGTACACATCAAG
>NW_027740439.1:0-308 GCF_054177405.1 Leptonychotes weddellii | reverse complement strand
GCCTGGCTGCTCTCCTGGGCAGCTCCAGCCAGGTGAGCCTCCAGGGGCAGAGCCGAGGACCTGCTATGTGCTGAGCAGGGTGGACTATTCCCTTTACCCTAGATGCACAGTGTTCAGACTTTGATGTCCAGAACCCTGAGGTTTCTTAGAGACGCACCAGGGGCTTCCCTAGAATGAAGGGGGCTACCCCTCTCCTTCCATCTCCTTTGTGATTTGTTCCGCATAATAAAAAGACCCTAGTCTACAGGCTGTTGAGACTGCCACCCCAACGGGAAACAGCTTCGGGCAGCAGGCGCTAATGCGGTGTG
>NW_027740438.1:0-308 GCF_054177405.1 Leptonychotes weddellii | reverse complement strand
GCTTAACGACTGAGCCACCCAGGCGCCCCTGATCTGCATTAATTTATCTTCAAATTCATTGATCCTTTCTCATGCAGCTCAAATCTGCTGTCAAGCCCCTCTAGTGAATTTTTTTTTTTCCAGATATCATGCTTTTCAACTCCAGAATTTCTATTTGGTTGTTTTTATAATTTCTATCTCTCTATTGATATTCTCTATTTGGTGAGACTGATAACATACTGTCCTTTAATTCTTTAGACATGGTTTCCTTTAATACTTTGCACATATTTATAATAGCTGATTTAAAGTCTCTGTCTAGGGGTGCCTGG
>NW_027740437.1:0-308 GCF_054177405.1 Leptonychotes weddellii | reverse complement strand
TATTCTATTCTACAGTGTTCTGTTTTACTTTTCTGGAAATGCCGACCTGGCCTAATAAATTTATTTCACAACCCACTAATGAGTGTCCAGTTAGAACTTAAAAACACTGCTTTAATAGGCCTGGCGGGCATAGCTGTTCTGCAGCTCGCAGCAGAACTTGATGATCATAATGAGGACCCTGAGTCACCAAGAAAAAGTTGTCGTGGATCCCATATGCTATTTAAAGCAGCAGAAACATGTGTGGTTCATATTAGAGATGTTTATATTCTCCAAATGGTTGACATATAAACAAAGCTCTGGATCTTCAG
>NW_027740436.1:0-308 GCF_054177405.1 Leptonychotes weddellii | reverse complement strand
GTCCTGTTAAGTTCCTATTTTATATAGGTGTTTTTGAACGTGCAATGTCAAATATGGGAATATCAATAAAACACAATTAAAATTATGAAGTTTCTGTGAAGATGGCCATAAGGACATGGGGGTAATAAGGTTGACTTTATGTGGAAAAGTTTGATGCTCATAGCAATAGTAGGGAGTAACCATTGAAGAGAAATCCAGAAGAGTATCATTTATAGCAATGGATTACGAAACCAGCATATACTTCAAATACCTGCCCCTTAATGGAAATGATGAACCTTATTTTATGTGGAAATTAGATCAGCCATGTG
>NW_027740435.1:0-308 GCF_054177405.1 Leptonychotes weddellii | reverse complement strand
GGAATCTGCATCATGATTCTATCTCTCTCTCTCCCTCTGCCCCTTCCCCTGCTCTCTCACTCTCTCTCCCTCTCTCTCTCTTTCAAATAAATAAATCTTTAAAAAATAATAATTCCTTGTTCTTCAGTTAAAGGATACCTTAGCATTATAGATCCAAGATCATAAGCTCTAAAACAGGGCATATTTGAGTTAAAACTCTGGCTCTGTCATTTACAAGCTGGGCAACCATGGACAAAATAAAAGATCATGCCTGTGAACCTAAGTTTCTTCATTCACATACTAAGCACAGAAAGAACTACGTCCCAGGC
>NW_027740434.1:0-308 GCF_054177405.1 Leptonychotes weddellii | reverse complement strand
CTATCTCTATGGAAAGGCCGTCTACTATGTCCACCATAATGATGGAGAGATTTCTGGGCTTCACAGACTTACAGATTCATAATCTGTACAAGGGCGCCCTGTGATTTCCTTCTTTATAGGCTCAGGCAATTCTTGCATGTTCTGAAGTTTGGAAACCACCGTCCGAGCAAAATATCTGGCCCTCATATATTTATTAAGCCATGGTCCCCAGCACCATCATTGTAATCATGCTCATCATCATCAGCTTCATCATATATTGCAAATTATCAGCTAGATGAGTATCGATGAAGGAGTTCATTTATACAAAT
>NW_027740433.1:0-308 GCF_054177405.1 Leptonychotes weddellii | reverse complement strand
CAGGGAGTCTGCTTCTCCCTCTGACCCTCCTCCCTCTCATGCTCTCTGTCTCTCATTCTCTCTCTCTCAAATAAATAAATAAAATCTTTAAAAAAAAAAAAGTTAAAGACAAATTGATTAAAGGGTATGAAAGGTAAAGATTGCTGACCTCTGGAAATAAGAGCAAGATACACAGACATCAGGAAGAACCATATAGTAAGTCCTTCCAAGACAGAACCCAGCCAAAATGAGCCAAAGAAAGAATGTGGGGTGAGTGGAAGTCAGGGAGTTGCTACTGCACTCTTCTCTGACATGTTGCGTTCAACCAT
>NW_027740432.1:0-308 GCF_054177405.1 Leptonychotes weddellii | reverse complement strand
TGTATTGTGTATATGCATATACCTGTATATAAACTTGTACATGTATATATGCATAGAATATGTATATATGTATGTGTATGCATATATGTATATCTTATATATCATGAGCCTTAGGATACAATTATACAATAAATGAAATTAAAAAGCCTTTTAATGGGTGAAGGTGGTCAAAAGATACAAACTTCCAGTTATAAAATAAATAAGTCCTGGGAGTGGAATGTGCAGCATGAAGACTCTAGTTAACAATATGTATATAGAATGTATATTTGAAAGTTGCTAAGAGAGTAGATCTTAAAAAGTTCTCATCC
>NW_027740431.1:0-4703 GCF_054177405.1 Leptonychotes weddellii | reverse complement strand
AAGATTTTTTATTTATTTATTTGAGACAGAGAATGAGAGACAGAGAGCATGAGAGGGAGGAGGGTCAGAGGGAGAAGCAGACTCCCTGCCGAGCAGGGAGCCCGATGTGGGACTCGATCCTGGGACTCCAGGATCATGACCTGAGCCGAAGGCAGTCGCTTAACCAACTGAGCCACCCAGGCGCCCCAACAAGAGGTGGTGTTTTAAAAGTGATAGCAAAGGGTACTTTTTCATTATCGTTATTAAAGTTTGTAAAGTTCATGGCACAGAGCTGGGTTACAAGAAGTAAGAGCTGAGTTGCTTCACTAAAAAAAAAAGGGGGGGGTGTTCAAAAAGCGTTAACTGTCATCATTTAGGCTATCTGAAAACCTACATACTTAGGTATTTTTTTCTTCATATCAATGAGTATGTCGTGGGTATCTCCTAAAGACATTATGGTATAAATGAAGAGTGGATGGGTGGGGAATCAGTAGACCTGAGCTCTAATCTAGACTGACAATAATCGGCTCTGTGGTTCTGGAAAGATCACTTGAGTCATCTGGGCTTCAGTATCTTTGTTGGTAACTGAGGGGGGTCATGATAGTGATCTCTGAATGTTCCCTTAAGTTTTGAAGTAGCATAATCCTGTCCTTGTTCTGAGGATAATGCTGTATTTCTTTGAGGATGAGTATTTTTGGTGCAGGAGTCAGAAAAGCAACTTTCCCGTTTCCCTGGGCTCCTACTTTGTAATTCCCTCTAGCACACAGTGCCAAGTGTGACTTACAGTGAAAGCCTAATCTAGCTAGGAATGCTGTTGAATGTGAGCTCCCTGTTCCCCACTCTGGAGCCTCTAGGACTGAGCTGGAGTTTGGGGGCCATAGGGTGATAGGGCCATTTGAATCGCATTGATTGGTTCCCTGAAGGGGCCAGAGCAAATAGCTGCTGAGCTTCACTCCGCCCCTAATTCCTGATTTCACCTCAGCTACTTATAGAGCCAGACCCTCAGCTTCTGCTCAGCTCCAGACACACACAGCTTCTCCAGGCAGCACTGCCTCAGAACAGAGATTACTTCTCTAGGTAGGTTCCTGCTCCAGGAGGAGAGGCGCACTTTCCCTGGCTGTTGTTCCCTTGCCCCCAGCTCCCTGGCTGGTTTGCTTCTCTGTATCATAACTCTGAACTCCTGGCTCCCACACATTGCCCTCACACTTTTGAATCCCAGCACTCTCCCCAGATCTGCTATTGACTGTAGTGTTGCTGGGAGAGTTGCTGAGAGATGGGTGGCAGGGCTTTTCTAGTAGTGCTGGGGAGAACGAAGTGGTTGGCCTGGGGATATGTGGAATGGAGTTTGGGGCTGCCATGTAGGTAATCGCACTGGGGATCAGTGCTGAAAAGGGGTCCTGTTAGGAAGGTGACATTGGGAATAGGGGAGATGGGGGCTGAGGCTGGGGGAAAGAGAGGAAACCATGCTGTTATTAGTCTCCCTTTCTTCTTCCCTGCTGGGCTGTGGCGCCAGGCTGGGGTCTGCTGGCTTAGCATGCTGTAGTGACTGGGTCTGTGCCTGCAAGTGGGGGCAGGGAAGTCTTTGAGAAGAAATGTGGGCTAGAGTTGATTTTTTTTTTGTGATTGGGGTGGAGACCTAAGAAGGTTAGTTTTTTGTTTTTGTTTTTTAAGATTTAATTTATTTTAGAGAGGAGGGTGAGGGGCAGAGGGAGAGAGAATCTCAAGCAGACTCCACACTGAGTGCAGAGCCTGACACAGGGTTCGATCTCACAATCTGCACCCCCCAGGCACCCCAAGAAGGTTCTTATGTTTCACAGCTGTGTATGCCCAAAATGATCTTGGACAAGCAGTTGTCACCTGGCTGTCTCACTCTGCTGCTTCCTTCCTCCCCTACCAAATCCATACTAGGACCTCTAGACTTACAAGGGCTGTACAGAGCTGCCTGGTTCAGGTTTGATGGGTGTGGGATATACAGGCCTGAGGATGGGTGCCCATGAAGGCAGGGTAAGCCTGACTAGGAGCTGATTCCTTTGCAGCTCACTTGGACAATGTCACTTGGTGGAGAAGGACTGTGAGATCGTGGCTAGAAGCCAGGTTGTAGCCACCTGCCTGCCACTGCCCAGCTGAGTGGCAGCCCAGAGCCCAGGAGCAGCACGTGGCCATAGGCCACAGACACGGCGAAGATATGAGTGTGGTGGTGAGCACCTCTGCTCCCCTGCTCCCAGCCTCAGACACAAACACTGTCACATCTACCTTCTCCCTTGTGGACTATGTAGTGTTTGTGCTGCTGCTGGTTCTCTCCCTTGCTATTGGGCTCTACCATGCCTTTCGTGGCTGGGGCCGGCATACTGTTGGCCAACTGCTCATGGCAGACCGAAAAATGAGCTGTCTTCCTGTGGCTCTGTCTCTGCTGGCCACCTTCCAATCAGCCGTGGCCATCTTGGGTGTGCCGTCCGAGATCTACCGATTTGGGACCCAGTATTGGTTCCTGGGCTGCTGCTATTTTCTGGGCCTGCTGATTCCTGCACACGTCTTCATCCCTGTCTTCTACCGCCTGCATCTCACCAGTGCCTATGAGGTGAGTGGGGGGAAGAGGAGCACATAGGACCAGCAGGGTCAGGAATAGAAGGAAGGAAGAGGCCATATATGAGGGATCTGGGTCGCTGGACCTCTTCTGCCTAATGAGAATGATGAGACACATTGTGTGTTTCCAAGTTCTTTCTGGGTGAGGTCAGCTGGGAAGAGGAGGGTGCTGTGCTGGGAGGCCCAGAGCAGATACGAGTTGAATATTCCTTCACGTTCCTGGGTTTCTTGAGGGAAGTCGAATTATGGGGTAGAGTGGGGAGGAATACTTTTACTTACTTATATATATGTATATGTGTACATACATATTCCTACCTAGTACCTGGAGCTCCGATTCAATAAAGCTGTGCGGGTTTGTGGGACCTTGACCTTCATCTTTCAGATGGTAAGTAGAAATGAGGGTAGAATTTGAGCTTGAGATATGGTAGAGGGACCCAAACTCTGGTATGTTGAAGGATTCTGAGCTTTTCCTGCTCTCAAACTGGCAAGATTGAAGGTCCCACTAGGGGTCAGTGTCCCTGAAGCCACCAGAGGCATCCTGCTTCCTATTCCTTCCAGTTGCAGCACAGTTACTATGGTGGCAGCAAGCCAAGATTTGGAAGAAGGGAGAGGGAAGTGAGCCGAGACAAAGGGAGGCCATTAGGTTATTGGAGCTGAGGTCCATCTTTTCCCTTCCCTCTGCCCACCTTCCTTTCCCCTCCCCCTCACGTTCTCTTTTCCATATGCAACAGGTGATCTACATGGGAGTTGTGCTCTATGCACCATCATTGGCCCTCAATGCAGGTGAGGAGTCACAGCCCTTGGCTCTCAGCCACAGCCGACTGGGAAAACACCTTTGGGAGGGGCCGGTAGAGGAGAGTGTGCAGAAAAGAATCCGACCTTGGCCAGGGAGTTACTTCCCTGCATGGACTCCTGACTGGTCTCCGCTGGAGGTGGAAGTGCCTTGGCTCACCTCACCCGAAAGCTAATCAAACATTACCATGTCTTATCTGAACTGGTTAATCAACACCTTTTGGTGGGATTCAAACATTTTTTTTTTCCATTGTGGTGAATGATTTATTTCATCCTTAATGACCAAATGTCTCATGTCTTACTAGGGTTTTTCTGGTTTCTCTGTTGGGAAACCCTCTTCCAGAGACAGGAATGTGGTTTTTATCTGTTTACAGTGACTGGCTTTGACTTGTGGCTGTCAGTGCTGACCCTAGGCATTGTTTGTACTGTCTATACTGCTCTGGTAAGTGTAGTAAGTCTTAGGAGAGGGAGAGGAGATGGGAGGGAAAAGAAAGGAAGGGATGAGGTAAAAATGTAGGTGAGGTGGGATGGAGCTCTGGAGTGGGACGAGACAGGATGTAGGAGACGGGCTGGGACTGATGTCAACAGAGGCTCAGCAGTTATGCCCCTGGTGGCAGTATAGTCGCCTGCTGGTGGTAGGTGTGGTGTCTTCACTTGTGGATGGCTTTAAAGACGTCTGTGGCAGGCATGCTATCTTTGCCTTGCAGGGCGGGCTGAAGGCAGTCATCTGGACAGACGTGTTCCAGACGCTGGTCATGTTCCTAGGGCAGCTGGTGGTTATCATTGTGGGGTCAGCCAAGGTGGGCGGCTTGAGGCATGTGTGGGAAGTGGCTTCCCAGCATGGCCGCATCTCTGGGATCGTGTAAGTACACCCCTTCCCCTGGCTGGGGTCTATAGTGCCTGGGGGCCAAGCCCATCCTAGAACCTGAACTCAGGGCTGCAGTAAACAGGACAAGCTGTGGAAGCCTTAGGGGCAGCAGTGAGACAGGTGGGAAGCTGGCACTGCAGAAATGGAGGGTGATCACAGGGATCTGGCTGGTGGGTAAGGAGGGTCAAGATGTTTTTAGTACCTGGCATGAGGCTGTGGGTTGGAGGGATAGAACCCTTCCTCCATCTTGCTGTGCTGTTTCTTGTGTCCACCCAGTTCTTTTTTTTTTTTTTTTTAAAGATTTTATTTATTTATTTGACAGAGAGAGACACAGTGAGAGGGGGAACACAAGCAGGGGGAGTGGGAGAGGGAGAAGCAGGCTTCCCGTGGAGCAGGGAGCCCGATGCGGGGCTCGATCCCAGGACCTGGGATCATGACCTGAGCCGAAGGCAGACGCTTAACGGCTGAGCCACCCAGGCGC
>NW_027740430.1:0-308 GCF_054177405.1 Leptonychotes weddellii | reverse complement strand
GAAGGGGCTTTAGGGGGCATATCTGTTGCTCTTTTCCAGAGCACTCTCCCTGTTTATTTGGGGCGAGTTTGGGGGAGTGGGAGGGAATGGACAGGGCCTGAAGCCTCCTCAGGCCACGCCTTGGTGTCACCCCGATGACAAACGGTAGTCACACTCAGGTCAGAGCCGAGGGGTGCGGGCCTTGGTGGGAGAGGTTGCCATGTCATAGCTGCCCGGTGTCCTCAGTCCCGGCGGCTCTGGCTCCCCCCAGCAGGTGCCCTGGAACACGCTCGCTGTGCACCCGCAGCCTCTGTGGGGTTCGGAGGGGT
>NW_027740429.1:0-308 GCF_054177405.1 Leptonychotes weddellii | reverse complement strand
GATTTTATGGCATTAATTGATATTGTTTGATGCAATTATAGTTTATTCATTCAATGCTATATAGTATTACATTGGAGAATATTTGAATATTCTAGTGTAGATGGTCGTGTATATAATTTCTAGGTTTTGGCTCTTTTAAATAGTGCTGTGATGAATATTCATGTTTTTTGAGGCTTATATGCAAGCATTTTTGTGGGCATATACTCGGGAGTGAAATTGCTAGTGATGGGCCATGTATATATTCGATTTTAGTAGATATTGTTAAATTGTCTTCCAAGTTGGTTATACCAATTTATACACACAGGAAG
>NW_027740428.1:0-308 GCF_054177405.1 Leptonychotes weddellii | reverse complement strand
TCACATACCTCATCCATTTGGTCCTCACAGAAATCCTCGGGTAGGTAGATAGGAGACTCTTACTAGTATCCTCTTTTCAGTGGTAAGAAATGAGACTTAAAGTTTAGAGACTTGACCCGACTGAAAAGAAGTAGGAAATGGTAGAATTTGAAAGTGACTCCAGGTTCTCAACTGCGCAGAATATGGTAACTTAAACATTTCCACTGGGGTGCCTGGGTGGCTCAGTTGGTTAAGCGACTGCCTTCGGCTCAGGTCATGATCCCGGAATCCTAGGATCGAGTCCCACATCGGGCTCCCGGCTCAGCGGG
>NW_027740427.1:0-308 GCF_054177405.1 Leptonychotes weddellii | reverse complement strand
ATTAACCCAGACGTGAGCCCTCCTGCCACGTCGAGATGATCCTTATTGAAAAAGAGCAGACTGTTCCTAAACCGGAAGAGGAGGTTGCACAGAAGTAAAAGATACCCCAGAAGAAACCGAAGAAACAAAAACTTATGGCCCGGGAGTAAATTCTGCATAGAGTAAATGCAAATAAAAGTAAAAACAGAAAAAAAAAAAATGTAGGACTCATGAAGGCTTGTTGATTCCTTTTTAACCACATAAAGAAGGTACACAAAGCAGAATTATTTTTGTACTAAGCAAAAGTATTTATCTTGAAGAATTTAATT
>NW_027740426.1:0-308 GCF_054177405.1 Leptonychotes weddellii | reverse complement strand
TTGTGCGTTCCCAGGCCTAAACCTGGGCAGGGGCCTTATTGCCAGCACCCAACGACTGAGCATGGGCTGGGGCTGCGGGGACACTGAGGTCTGTGGTCAGGTGGGGAGACGGGCTCATCCGTGTCCAGCGGACTCACGCCGTGAGAGGGTAGCTTCTGGAGGCTTCCAGGAAGAGGCAGGCCTGGAAGAACAACTGTATGTTGGCTGGGGGGAAGGACTGGGCAGGGTGAGGACAGGTCTGGGGGGAGGGGAGAGGAAGCAGGGCTGCAGGGAGGTTGGGAGTGGTGGGCGGTGGGCTGGGCAGACAG
>NW_027740425.1:0-308 GCF_054177405.1 Leptonychotes weddellii | reverse complement strand
GTATCAAGAGGTTCAGGAACGCACAAACACACACACACACACCTTCAGGCACTGTTTCAGGTTAAAAGACACTAATGAGATGTGACAAACTGGATGGACCTGATGATCCTGGATTTTCTACTGTTAGAAGGGACATTATTGTGGCAAATTAGCACAATATGAATAAAGTCTGGAGATGACAGTATTGAATCAGTGTTAATTTTCTAACTTTGGTAACAATTCTGTGGCTATGTTAGAGAATTCCTTGTTTTCAGGAAATACTAACACATGTAGGAATAAAGAAGCATCATGCCTGCAAATTTTTTCAG
>NW_027740424.1:0-308 GCF_054177405.1 Leptonychotes weddellii | reverse complement strand
TTTTGGGGTGGCATATTTTGGTACCCTTCAATGATAATTTTTTAATGAGATATGATTGACATATAACATTGCATTAGTCTTAGGTGTACAACATAAGGGGTTGATATATATATATATATGAAATCATGGGGTACTTGTCTTTCTCTGTCTGACTTACTTCACTGAGCAAATTCCCTCAAGGTCCATCTATGTTGTTGCAAATGTCAGGATTTCCTTCTTTTTTTGTGGCCAAATAACATACCATCATGCATGCATGTGTGTGTGTGTGTGTGTCTGTGTGTGTGTGTAATTTTCTTTATCCATTCCAG
>NW_027740423.1:0-308 GCF_054177405.1 Leptonychotes weddellii | reverse complement strand
GGAGTGGGAGAGGGAGAAGCAGGCTTCCCGCGGAGCGGGGAGCCCGATGTGGGGCTCGATCCCAGGACCCTGGGATCATGACCTGAGCCAAAGGCAGACGCTTAACGACTGAGCCACCCAGGCGCCCCAAGGCCCATCTTGAAAGCCGTCCCTACCACCACCACCAACAACAACAACCAGGAAGCTACTAAAAATACCACTGCACTGTCAGGGGCTTTGACTCACTCTCTTCTCTGAGTGTGCATGGCTCTGTGTCCCTACCTCTTTCGGGACACGTTCTGTACTGCCTTGCACGGGCATCTACCCAT
>NW_027740422.1:0-308 GCF_054177405.1 Leptonychotes weddellii | reverse complement strand
TTTCTTCTGGTAGCAGAGACAAAATAATCTTGACTCTTCCAGGCTGCTCAGTCACTTCTGGGCAAATGCTCAAACAATTCAAAGTTGTGATACTTAATCAACAGCTGCGTATCATAAGACCTGTTTTGACATGAGAATACACTATTTTCTAAGAGATCTACTACACCATCAGGCAGTCTTTGCACAACTGTACACACTCCAGCAGGGAAGGAAGCACTGAGTGACATGCTTGGGTGGGGCTGAGAAGGTTGCCCTGCAGAAGCTCACACACTGAAAGAAAGAAGCAGAAGGATCAGAAGGAGGTGGTA
>NW_027740421.1:0-308 GCF_054177405.1 Leptonychotes weddellii | reverse complement strand
CACTTATTAGCCAGATAACTTTGGGTAAGTTCCCTAACCTCTGTGTGTCCCTTTCTTCATCTATAATTTGGAATCATACCACTTCTTGGCAGGGATGAAAATGAAATATGTTATAGTCATGAGTGCTGGCATCGAGATGGTGAGCTGGTGTTGAGTCTTTTCTCTCTCCTCTCCATGCTCTCTGCAAACCCACTACCTCGGTACCTTCTTTAGATAGAAGGTCAAATCAGTTCTACTAAAAACAGGGCTGCACAAAGGCCAAGGCTCACTGAAAAGAAACATTTTTTTTTAATGTCCCAATTTTTATT
>NW_027740420.1:0-4703 GCF_054177405.1 Leptonychotes weddellii | reverse complement strand
TTATGCTAAGTGAAGTAAGTCAAGCAGAGAAAGTCAATTATCATATGGTTTCACTTATTTGTGGAACATAAGGAATAGCATGGAGGACATTAGGAGAAGGAAGAGAAAAATGAAGGTGGGGGAATTGGAGGGGGAGATGAACCATGAGAGACTATGGACTCTGAGAAACAAACTGAGGGTTTTGGGGGGGGATGGGTTAGCCCAGTGATGGGTATTAAGGAGGGCACGTACTGCATGGAGCACTGGGTGTTATACGAAAACAATGAATCGTGGATCACCACATCAAAAACTAATGAGGTATTGTATGGTGACTAACATAACATAATAAAATAAAATTTAAAAAAATTTTAGAAAATGGGTGCCTGGGTGGCTCAGTCAGTTAAGTGTCTGCCTTCGGCTCGGGTCATGATCCCAGGGTCCTGGGATCGAGCCCCGCATCGGGCTCCCTGCTCAGTGGGGAGCCTGCTTCTCCCTCTCCCTCTGCCCCTTCCCCCACTTGTGCTCTCTCTCTCAAATATAAAAAATAAAAATAAATTAGCCTCTGACTTTGTTAAATGGGACTGTGGCTATGAAAAGACTTTGCAAGGCATGAAACTGTATGTAAGAGTCCATTGTGTGTGTGTGTGTATGTGTGTGTGTGTTGATTA
The DNA here is from genome assembly GCF_054177405.1 of Leptonychotes weddellii. Classification (NCBI taxonomy): domain Eukaryota; kingdom Metazoa; phylum Chordata; class Mammalia; order Carnivora; family Phocidae; genus Leptonychotes; species Leptonychotes weddellii. The sequence goes on along the minus strand of NW_027740420.1, from coordinate 4,056 downwards.
GAAGATTGAGAGATGCCATTTTTGTTCAAACTCTACTGCGTCCCCTTCCTATAAGAGAATGGGACATCCCCGCGGAGGCCTTGTATCTTGGCAGTGTCTCCTCCAGAAAGGGCCTGTGTCCCCACCCGTGCTGCTGGGCTTAGCTATCTGCTTACTTTGGTCAATGGAATGCAAGAGGATATCCTTCTTTTGAGCGGAAGCGCCACTGAGTGTTGCCTGGAAAGATGACATGTCCCACACCGGGGACTGCGCCTGAGATCATGACCTGAGCCAAAATCAAGAGTCGGACGCTTCACCGAATGAGCCCCCTGGGGATCCCCAGTTTGCTCCTTTTTATTGCAAATATACCCTAGATTGCTTACTTATCCATTCACGTGTTGAAGCCCAGCAGGCTTATTCCAGTTTCTGCTGCTATGAGGACTTGTGCACGAGTCTTTTTGTGGGCATATGCAATCCTTTCTCTCGGGGAAACACCTAGCCGTGGTAAAACCGGGTTGTAGAGTAAAAGTGTATTTGAACTTGTAAGAAACTGCCAAATGATTCCAAAGTAGTTGTACAATTTCACACGGCCCCCCAAGACGCATGAGAATCCCAGATGTTCTGTATCCTGGCCAACACCTGGTGATGCCCATCTTTAATGGGAACCAATTGTGGTGGGTGTGAAGTGGTGTCTCCCTGTGTTTTTTATTTGCATTCCTGTGATCACTAATGATGATGGGCGGCATTTCACGTATTTATTGGTAGCCGGTTAGGCCTCTTCTTCTGTGGGGTGTAAATTGACATCCTGTGCCTATATTTTTATTGGGTTGTTTGTCTTATGATTCGGTTGTAAGAGTCCTTGATATATTCTGAATAGAAATCTTTTGCCAGAGATGTGCATTGGGAATATTCTCTCATAGTCTGTGATTTGCCTTTTCAGTTTTCTTTACCATGTTTTTCTTTTTTATTTTATTTTATTTTATTTATTTATTTCACACAGAGAGAGAGAGAGAGTGCACGAATGGGGGGTGAGGGGCAGAGGGAGAGGGAGAAGCAGGCTCCCTGCTGAGCAAGGTGCCCGATGCAGGGATCGATCCCAGGACCCTGGGATCCTGACCTGAGCTGAAGGCAGACGCTTAACCGACTGAGCTACCTGGGCACCCCCCTTACCATGTTTTTCTAAGTGCAGAATATTTTAGTTTTGATGAAGTCAATTTATCTATTTTTTTTCTTTTATGGTTAATGTTTTTTTTGTGTCATTGTAAATACTTCTTTGGCCCATGGGTCATCTTGTGGTTGGTTTTTACTGACTGTTTCTTCGGACTATGGGTCTCCTTTTCCTGGCTTTTTTTTTTTTTTTTTTTTTATGTCTCCCGATTTTTTACTGTGTACTGTACCTTGTGGGTGATATATGTTGTAGGGATGCTCTGTTCTCTTTTCTTCCTCTGGAGGGTATTGATGTGTGTCCTAGTGGATAGCTCCACTTCTCCCAGCCAACCCTGAACCTGTATGTACTTGACCTCATATTTTGGGCAGCCCTCGGTGTCCTCAAGCCCCTCTGGCTTGGGGACATGCACATTCTACACCGTCTCCTATAGATCCCAGCAGGGCTTGACTGAAGTGTGTTATGGAGAGTCTAAAGTGGGTCTTGCCTTAGGATGTCGTCTCTCCTCCTAAGGCATGATCCAGCTGGATGTGCGGGGGTCAGGGAGGCTCTGCACCCTGGTGGTCCATGTCCCCCAGCACGGTCCAACCTCTGGAATCACATTCTACCCCCAACTCCATAGCTCCTGGCTGGTGCCCTGCCCCAGCTTCTGTGCCCTAAACTCTGGCCTCTGCCCTCCTGGCTCAGTGGGACCCATGTGCTTTCTGAGGGGCCCAGCCTGCCAAGCCGTGATGGGAATTGTGTCAGGGGATCTTGTGGCTTCCCCTCCCTAGCATCCTTTCTTTCTGCTCATGGTCACACACAGCTGGCTACCCAGGGTCTGTCAAGCATTGCCTCAAACCTTTGTCGGGGTGTGTGGCTATCGGGGAGGCAAGGTCAGGCCGGCTCTGGGTTTGCCAACAGAGCTGGAAGCAGGAGTTGCCTAGAACTTTTTAATCAAATTTCTGGACCCTATTTAGAGCCATGAGCCCAAGGCGGACACCCCAAACAGGCAAGCAGCCCCTCTCCACAGGTGCGAGAGTGAGGGGTGGGCCAGTGGGCCAGTGGGCCAGGCTCTTTCTCTCTCTCTCTCTCTTATTCACACACACGCACACACGCGCGCACGCATGCAGAAGGGGTGTAATGAAGGAGGGCCTGCGTGGCTCCTGTCTCTAGTCCCTCCCTTGTGTCCCAGGGCCCATTTCTCTCACAGTTTTTAAGGAAACTTCTGCATTTCCTGTTTACTCCCTGGAGAAATGCCACCGGCCCAGCACCTAGCAGAGCCTCCCCTGCTGGTCTCGGAGCCCATCCTAGAAGCACTTGCTCCCGGCAGCTGTGTCTGGGCCCTTCTGAGCTCTGAGTGCAGGACTCCTTGCCACCGTGCACCTGCCCTCCCCCCTAGGTGGGGCGCCTGCACACAGAACGTTCTGGTCAGTGTGGGACACAGAGGTCCCACCAGGATGAAGCCAGGGTCTGGACCGTCAGCCCTCCACAGAAAGGACACCGAGACCCAGAGACAGACCGGCCTGAAGCCAAGGCTAACGCCTGAGTTTGCACCGAGGGCTCTGCTCCAAACTGCTTACATGTCCATCTCCCCATGCGGCCTTTTTATTATGTGGATACACTTCACGTATCACATCATTCATTCGTTCGTGTGGGGGCAAAACTGGCTGTGTGCTCCCGGCCCGTCCTCGCTTTCCCCTGAAGGGGATTCTGTTTTGCCTACCGGGCTTCCTCCCCTCCCTTCCACCCCTGGAAGGGTTTCTGCCCCTCCAGAGGCAGTTTCAGATGGAAAAGTGCTTGGGAGAGGGAAATATCCCATTTCTGGGCCATTGAGACAAAGCAGAATTCTTCTGGGAACTTCTGGGGTTTTTAAAACTTTCTTGATGAAAAAGAAGGGAAGGAATGACAAACACAGTGGGCGCTGTCTCACCTCTTTTTTCCTAACTTGAGGGTGGAGGTGATGCCCAGAGCTGTGTGGCAGCCATCTTGCAGCCACGAGGCAACACGCAGGAACAGCAAGCCAAGAAAACTGTAGAGATGCCAGCCACTGAGCCAGGACCCTATTTCCAGACCTCTTGTGTGAGAACAAAATAAATCTCTACTTGCCTAAATCGAGGTTAGTTGGGTTCCCTGTTATTTGTTATCGAAGGCATTGCTGTGTGATACACTGACTATGTGCATGCATGCATATGTGTTAACCGTAACGCTAAAACTGGACCCCATGAGGCAAGGTTCCAACAAGTTTGTACAGTTTTCCACCAATATTTGCTGACCATTTGCTCTGTGAGAGGCACTAGGTAAGTGGTGGTTATAAACAGATGGACACCTGTCCTCACCGAGGCTGGTGGATTTAGACCTTGTTGTGAGCTGAAGTGGGTCCCCCAAATTCATATGCTGGAGTCCTAACTCCAGGATCTCAGAATGTTACTTATTTGGAGAGAGGCTCTTCACAGAGGTAATCGGGGTTATTAGAGTGGACCCTGATCCAGTGGGACCGAGGTCCTTACAGAAAGAGGGGATCAGGACACAGACCCGCACGGAGGGAGGACCCCGTGAGGACACAGGGGGCGCACGGCCGTCCACACACGAGGAGAGAGGTCTCAGGAGGACCCCGCCCTGCCCGCGCCTGCGTCTCAGGCTTTAGCCTCCAGGACGGCGAGACGGTACATGTTTGCTATGTGAGCCCCCCATCTGTGGGACTTTAAGGCTGCCCAAGCTGCCTCTTACAGACCCGGAGGATGGATGGACCACAACAGGAAGGGACAGGGTTGCATTCCAGGCAGAGGGATCAGCATGTGCAATGCTGGGGCAAGCCAGAGTCTGGGTTCTCTGGAGGAGCATAGGCAGGGCACCCCACTGGAGGCCAGACGCAGGCCAGGCCCTACAGGTCCGGATGTCCTGCCCAGGCAGTGTGCGTGCATGTGTGCATG
>NW_027740419.1:0-308 GCF_054177405.1 Leptonychotes weddellii | reverse complement strand
CAGCGAGAGAGGGAACACAAGCAGGGGGAGAGGGAGAACAGGCTTCCCGCGGAGCAGGGAGTCCCATGCGGGGCTCGATCCCAGGACTCTGGGATCATGACCTGAGCCGAAGGCAGACGCCTAACGACTGAGCCACCCAGGCGCCCCTGGTGTTTCTAGTAGATCTAGTATAGAAAGGTCCAGGCTGAGGAAAGGAGACTGGGGCCCCCTTGCCAACCCCATTCTCAGCAAAAGTACCTTCATCCACTAATATGGGAGGAGAGCTGCCAAAATGAAGGCAGATGAAGGATAAGAGAAGATCAAATATT
>NW_027740418.1:0-308 GCF_054177405.1 Leptonychotes weddellii | reverse complement strand
TTCAGTTATGCCAACAAACACGTTCTTCTTAAGCCAGTTTGGTTTTAGTTTTCTACTAATGCAACCAAATGAGTCTTGATACAGGCATTCAAAGTCAATTTTTAAAAATAATTCTCACATAAACAGTGCTGAGTTTGGCTTATAGGCTGCCAAAATACCAGTAAGTATATGCAAATATAAGCCCTTGGGTTTTACTTAAAATTCTTTCAAAACATTTTCTATATAAGATAGAGTCTACCTTAAGGTTTAACATACAACCACTAGCCTTTAAAACTACATTTGGCAAAAGGCCAAGAAGCAACAGTGGT
>NW_027740417.1:0-308 GCF_054177405.1 Leptonychotes weddellii | reverse complement strand
TTTTACTGTCAAATGTATAAACACTTTCCCTTAAAATTTACATTTTTGATGTCATACCTAGATACTCCATTATTACCATAAGGTCACATTATCATTCACTTATGTTTTCTTCAGCACTTTAATTATTTCAGTTTTTCTCATTCAGATTTTTTTTTCCATTCAAACTTTCTATTTGTTTCTATGACAAATCACCTTTCTTTTCCACATTATATAGTCAGAGAAAAATAATTTTTTTTTTACTTTTTTTAAAACATATAATGTGTTATTTGTTTCAGGGATACAGGTCTGTGATTCATCAGTCTTACAAA
>NW_027740416.1:0-308 GCF_054177405.1 Leptonychotes weddellii | reverse complement strand
GGTAACTACTCTGAAGGGATAGAACATGACTCTAAAAATGAAAAATAAAAAAGATTTTTCAAAAAGGGATTGATAAGATGTTGGTTGAAAAAGGGAAAAAGAAAAATTCAAAAAAAAAGAGTTAAAAAATTAACTCTGAAAGACTAAAGAATCAGGGGGAAAAAAAGCCGTGAATGCTATGTGCTGTATTCCCCTAGCGCTGGAGTTCTGCCATTCTCGTTGATTGGTAAACTTGGTCTTGGCTGGTTGCTCTTGCTGATCTTCTGGGGGAGGGGCCTATTGCCATGGTTCCCAGATGTCTTTGCCAG
>NW_027740415.1:0-308 GCF_054177405.1 Leptonychotes weddellii | reverse complement strand
TGATGAGCAAGCAGTAATGTACAGAATTGTTGAATCATTATATTGTACACCTGAAACTAATATAACAATTATGTCAATAAAATGGCCAGTGAACATTTATTAAAAAAACCCCAACCTTTGGAAAGGGCAATGTTCCAGTTTTGCATAGGATTTTACATGCAAACCTGACCGGTTTTGTGAATATGAATTAGGTGAAACCGTAAAACTTCTGAGACATAGGAACCGTGTTTTGTATTCTTTTTGGTGTTTTTTTGTGTTGGTTTTGGTTTTTGTGACTTTCTCACAGAGAACCTCCTTCTGCCACCCTT
>NW_027740414.1:0-308 GCF_054177405.1 Leptonychotes weddellii | reverse complement strand
CCCCAGACGTCCCGTTTGACCTCCTGAGAAGCGCTCCGCGGGGTCGCTGGGTGGAGCTGGCATCCACCCCCTGGAAGAGAGCCCTGCCGAGCTGCCCTGGGGACACTGGGGTTGTGGGTGTGACCGACGGCCCACGGACAGCTTCTGTGCAGGTGGTTCTGCTGGTCCTTGACAGTTTCCCTCCAGCACAGCAAGGCATTTGGGGACAGGGGAAGACACGTCCTGAAACGCATCCAGCACAGAAAAGGCCAGGCCTGGGGACGTCACCGAGGAACTCACACTTAAGTTGTGGCATTGAATGAGGAATG
>NW_027740413.1:0-308 GCF_054177405.1 Leptonychotes weddellii | reverse complement strand
TCCCCAACAGCCCTTGTGCTCAACCATCTTTCCCTCCTGCCAGTACCTTCCCTTTATGGGTGCCCCAGTGTAACTTACCAAAACTCGCTCTTTTGGTTGCAATTGACTAACCTGGCCTTGGTGGCCCAGGAACCCCAAAGCCCTCCACCATAGACTCTAATGAAGACAATGTACCCCAGGGCCTGCTTCTCTCTCTGTACTCTCCCTCCAAGGCTGCCCCCTGCCCCCACCCAGGCATGCCAGGTACTCCTCCAGGACCAGTGAGTAATAAACTCTGTTGTAACTCCTCTTGTGGCCTGTTGAACTGC
>NW_027740412.1:0-308 GCF_054177405.1 Leptonychotes weddellii | reverse complement strand
GCCCGATGCGGGACTCGATCCCGGGACTCCAGGATCATGACCTGAGCCGAAGGCAGTCGCTTAAGCAACTGAGCCACCCAGGCGCCCCTCCTTCGGCTTCTTTTGAGTCCAACTCAGCTCTTGGTTTCATGGTCTTCTTCGCCTCCTCCCCCGCCCTCCCTCTGCACACACTTTGCAAAACAGAAGAAAGAAACCACCAGTTAAGCCAGATGGCATCTCTAACACTGCTCCTGGCACTGCCCTTTTGCTTTGTTGGATTGGCATTGTGCCGGCTAGGGCAAGGTGTGCAGGGCTGCTGTCGCTGGCTT
>NW_027740411.1:0-308 GCF_054177405.1 Leptonychotes weddellii | reverse complement strand
TTGACAAATAATACATTTAATTTTCTAAATAAGAATTAATGAAAATAAATATATAGAAATATTTAAACTATATAAATACATAAATAATATCTAATAATTTCATTGCATAAAATGTTTATGATGTAAATATGGCATTTTTTCATGGCTTCCCACTATTAGTAACTTTTTAAACTAGGCAACTAACTCTAGGTTTCAACAGCGTAGGACAAGAGAGTTTTTACATTACTTGAGAACACCTTTCAAAACTAGGAATTACATTCCCATTACATGCATGTTGAGAATACCAAAGGAGGTGAAATATCGAGAAC
>NW_027740410.1:0-308 GCF_054177405.1 Leptonychotes weddellii | reverse complement strand
CTGGCAAGCTGGGGGCGCCTGGGTGGCTCAGTCGTTAAGCGTCTGCCTTCGGCTCTGGTCATGATCCCAGGGTCCTGGGATAGAGCCCCACATCAGGCTCCCTGCTCCGTGGGGAGCCTGCTTCTCCCTCTGCCCCTCCCCCTGCTTGTGTTCCCTCTCTCGCTGGGTCTCTCTGTCAAATGAATGAGTAAAATCTTTAAAAAAAAAAAAAATATATATATATATATATAAAAGGACTGCATTAAGAATCTAGCAAGCCAGGGGCGCCTGGGTGGCTCAGTCATTAAGCGTCTGCCTTCGGCTCAGGT
>NW_027740409.1:0-4704 GCF_054177405.1 Leptonychotes weddellii | reverse complement strand
AATGTGTTGAAGGGTAGGGCATAAAGTGGTGAATTTTCATTTGCTTAGCAGCTGCTTTGATACCGCCACTTGTAGTAGAAGTTGAGCCCTGAGAGGCTTGAGATGATGTAGATCAGATGTTTCTCAAACTTGAACTTGTACACAAATCACTGTGGATCCCATTAAACTACAGACTCTGATTCAGTAGGTCTGGGGAGAGGTCAGGGCTCTGCGTTTCTAGTGAACTCCCCAGTGATTCCAGCCCTGGTGGCATCCTTGGACCACACTTTGAGTAGCAAGGATTGAGAGCACTGGGGATGGAATCTACTGAATGAACAGATGCGGAGAAGAGGGAGGGATGGGACCGACAGAGATGTGGGATAGATGCAGATCTGATGAGGCAAGCAAGATGTGGAAGGCTTTACTCTTCACAGTGTAGCACCACTTACTTGTGACTTCTCAAGTAGTCCAAAAGGTTAATAATTCAAAACTATATACAGTAGTGCTATTTGATGTATTTTTCCTGGTGATTGGTGAATAAGCTGGCATTTGCAACTAGCTTGGTTAGGGGTATAATTAAGCATTCTACTAGATGCAGAACCAGATACAGAGAAGAACAGAAGCAAGGACTGAGGAAAGGATTTGGAACTCTAAAGGATCATAAAATTAGAGATTCAAATAAAGTTTATCTAAATCTCCCAGGGACCAGAAGGCCCTAGCTGACATCTGGATTATAATAATATAATAATTATGATTAGTGCTTACCATATGGCAGACATTATACATTTATATAAATCACCTCATTAATTCTTACAACAACTCAATGACATAGGTATCACCCCATTTTATAAAAGAGGGAACTGAGGTTAATGGCATGTCCAAATCCATATAGACAGTAGGTTCTAGAGTGAGTATCTTAACCTTGGTCTGGCTAAATCAAAAGCAATTCCCATTCTTGCTTGCTGAAGACCAAGAAACTTAAAAGAGTGTATGTGGGGTGAAGTGGAGGGGGGGCGGAGAGGGGGCACTGAAAAAGGTAGGCTAAGGAAAAGTTGAAAAAAATGATTCAGAGAATGACAAAAAGCAATGATCTTCATATTGTTCTGATATCTCCACCTATATTTGTTTGAACCTGAATGAGCTGACATTTTGAATTTTGACAGACTGCTGACAAATCATGCAGTACTACTCAGTCACTTCAGAGACAAATTTTAAAAGGTGAAATCTAGAGGTGAGAGCTACACTGAAATACAATTCCTAAGAGGATCTGTTTTCCACTAGCCTCAATCCCCTAGCATTGCTGACATTTAAGACCACCTTTTGGAAATTCCAGAGAGAAATAGCTTAGCTGCATTCTTCTTCTTGGAAGTATGAGTATAAATTGCTCCAGGTACCCTTTCTACTTAATCTTTTTTTAAATTTCAGCCTTACCTTCAATTAACTTTGAGCCAACATTATACTTGAGATTTATGAATGTGGGGTTCATTTTTTTCCCAATTGCAAATGTGAGTCCTTCAGGACACAAAGAAGAAGAGGGATCCGCACTTCCTAATGAAAGAGAACTTTTTTACACTATAGATATAGTCTCTATCAGGAGAAGACTTGGGAAGGGCTCCCAGCTACAATTTTGAGACTGTCTATACTACAAAAAATAAACACATGGCAAATAACGCAACAGTGCAAATCATCATGGATGAAACTATTTTTGAGATGAGAAACTGACACTGTTGCAGACCAATTTGGGAAGGGGGGATTCCTAAGCAGGCATCTTAGAATTTTCCCATCAGTCTCAAGTGTCTTCATTCAAACGTCCAAGGGTAAAAGGTCTCCATGAAAAATCCCAAAGCACACAGAGTTGACTTTAGCCCGAAATCTAAAGTTACAGAGGAAGCTCAGCTAACAAGCTCCAAAGAGAGCAATGGAAAGGGTGAGCAATTTCCCAGAGTGATTCCTGATGATAATGATTCCATCTCTACTCTAACTTCAGTTGGCTTGCATTTAAGCCAACACCGAAATCATAATTCAACACTCATTCCCTTCAAGTTCCGCCAAGCATATGCTAAACCTGCTCGGCTTACCAAAGTATTCAACTATTCAGGGAAACCACCTCTGAGGCTTCCAGGGTTCCATTTTCAATTTAGTCCTCCAGCACGGGGCATGCCAGGAGAGATGTAGAATTGATGTACCATGTTGGTGGTGGCCAAGGATAAATGAAATTCCGCCAGAACAAGAATATGTTGGTAGGCATGCACTTGTTTCTTGCTTTAGGGTAACCAAAAGCTTCAACTGGTAGTTGTAGAAACAAAGAAAGAAACAAAACCTATAAAAATGCGGTCATGAGGTGCTTGAAGTGCTTACACCTGTTCATTTATCCATAAAGCTAAAAGTGAATACAAATAAAATATAAATATGGAGGAAGTTTTGTGCCTATAAGTGATTGCTGTTAAGGAAAGAAATGCTTGAAAAAGATGGAAAAGGCATTTAGACGTAGTCCCACTGGGAATATTCTAATTTTCCATGTATTCCTACCTCCTGGGCATCTGATTCATGCTTCTTTCATTACAACAAACATTTATTTTAAAACTAATCATCCTTCAACTCCAATGGCCTCTTGTGTTTTCACTTCCAAGATGTATTTCCCTTATCTGTGGACGAGTAAATTATTATGGTCACAGGTACCACTATGAAACAACAATTAACTTGAAATCAAACATCAACACATAATGTGAATAGCAAATGCGTTATTATTGACTTAAAGCTAACTGATTCAACAATATCATACATTTTTAAATTGGAAAAGACATTAGCAAATGATGGACTTTAGGTTTGGGGGATGTGCAATTCTTTATCTTCATCAGTGTTGTTTTTTATAAAAGCAGAAATAGCAATTATTAGTAACAACTTTTTGTGATAACTCTAAGCCAAGAACTTTGCCGCAATGCAACAAGAAATCTCAATAATGCAATACAGAATACACCATAACCTGGAACTCTCTTGGACCTTATTAATTATCATAAATAGCAGGCGGGCCTCATTATATCATGGTTTCACTCCCATCAGAATCCTTCTGGCATGGAAGTCAAGAATGGAATTAGAGTAAAGCAAATAAACCACCAAAGTACCCTTTGTTTCTGATTTTTAAAATATTTTGCCAACATTATTTTCTGTGACACTGGAAAAAGAGTTGGTGTGTATTTCTAATCTTTTAATGATTGCTTCATCACTTTCCCCTCCTTTCTATTTCTTCCTCTCTCAGAGCAAATAGGTCTAACCGGTATGCCACATCTGGATGTGATCCCAGTGCCAAAAGAGCCTTAGTAGCTGCACATTAGTAGTTGTACATTTCAAATGCCAAGCAAATGCAGAGATGTGCCTTTGCTGACAGACCGAGCAGACAACATGACATTTATTCCTCTTTATTCTCTTAAGACACATTTAACATCTGGAATGTGTTCCTCCTCCCCATCTCTTCCATACCCTCTACCTCCCACCATGATACTTTTCTATTTTTCTGATGAACTTCCCAATCTCTTCCATCTGACCTCACCTCTCACATTGCTGCCTCATTTTTCTGGCCTGATTCAAGCATGAGGCTCATCTTTTCTTTTACTTCAGGGCCTAGGGAATGACTCCTCCCTGCCTTTCCCTGGCTATACCTCTCACACAGAGTCACACATCGGAGTTCTGTGACTCCAATTTTCATGGAGCTCCTATACCATGGGATGGAGTTAGGGCCTCTAGTCTTTGCCCCCCTGAGGCCCAGGGAGAGGGGTGACCACAGTGCCATGGTGTCCCAGGCTAGGCTCAGGGAAAAGAGGGGACCTCTGGCCTTTGTGTGACACTATATAGTACAGGGCCAACTAAGTCATTGCTTTTAAGAGATTTCAAGTAAATTCTTTTGAGCTAGGAACTCTAACTTTCTTCACAGTTCAATGTAGGTCCATATCATTTCTCAGATATAAGTCCATTTCAATCCTCATTTCTACCTCCCTCCTATACACACACACAAACACACACACTCCTTAGTTGTCATTTCCTATCCCACTTCGTCAGTTAACTTGTTTTTTGTAGTTTTCATTCAATGTTTACTAATTGTTGGAATCCTCCACACTACTTTTTCCATCTTTAGGGTAAATGTAAGTCCACCATTCCTTATGTAAAACTTTTTGGGCTAGCTGTGTTGAGGAAGTCAGACTTTTTCAAATTTTTAAAGGATACTCTTTTATTTTTTTAAATTATGTTAGTCACCATACATCATTAGTTTTTTTTTTTTTTTTAAAGGATTTTATTTATTTATTTGACAGAGAGAGACACAGTGAGAGAGGGAACACAAGCAGGGAGAGTGGGAGAGGGAGAACCAGGTTCCCTGCAGAGCAGGGAGCCCGATGCGGGGCTTGATCCCAGGAGCCTGGGATCATGACCTGAGCCGAAGGCAGACGCTTAACAACTGAGCCACCCAGGCACCCCCATCATTAGTTTTTGATGTAGTGTTCCACGATTCATTGTTTTTGTATAACACCCAGTGCTCCATGCAGTATGTGCTCTCCTTAATACCCATCACTGGGTTAACCCATCCCCCCACCCCCTCCCCTCTGAAACCCTCAGTTTGTTTCTCGGAGTCCATAGTCTCTCATGGTTTGTCTCCCCCTCTGATTTCCCCCCCTTCATTTTTCCCTTCCTTCTCCTAATGTCCTCCATGCTATTCCTTATATTCCACGTATGAGT
>NW_027740408.1:0-308 GCF_054177405.1 Leptonychotes weddellii | reverse complement strand
TTTGGTTTCAAAAATCAGGGAAAATCACAATTATTCAGAAGCAAACTATTATGACTAAGGACATTGTGCGGAACTGAGACAAACCATAATTTGAGTCCAGCTGTGCTTTTAACATCTAGAGCCTGTAAGAGTGACATGAGGATACTCATTAGCTGAGTTGTGTGGATAAACTATTAAATTCACATATAAAAGAATTCCAGGCTTACTATTAAGAAAATATAAATCTGCTCCAGAACCTATACATAGACATAGATATTTAGATATAAATGAATTTACAGGTAAAAGGGAACATGGTAGACTGAATTTTG
>NW_027740407.1:0-308 GCF_054177405.1 Leptonychotes weddellii | reverse complement strand
ATAATAGTATTTGATTATAATGGAGACCACTGTCAAAAGAGATGTGTTATAGTGATTTAGAATGCATTGTGTGGTATGTAAAATAATTCTTGGAATATTTTTCCCACATAGAAATTTCTCTCTTTAGTAAGCCATATAACAGGATATTATTTCTTTGCTGTTTGTCTGTTATTTAGTATATCCATGTGATTACTTTTTGCGTGATGTATCTTTTCGTATTTTTTTATTTATACTTTCAACCTTTTGTATTTTCTGATCTAGGCTGTGTCTCATGTAGACAGCATGTAGTTGGAGTCTGGGTTTGTTTT
>NW_027740406.1:0-308 GCF_054177405.1 Leptonychotes weddellii | reverse complement strand
GGGGAAGCGTGTTGCACTTAAAGCTCAGCCCTCCTGTTTAATAGCTGTACAATTTCTGATAGTTGTGGTCTGTTCTTTGGTTCAGAAATTGCCTTGAAATAGTTAAAACTAGACCACACAAGGTATGTTTTATAAAATGATTAAAATAATACAATATTCATGATTATAGTACTAGAAATAATTCAGATGAGCTTTAATTCCTCATTTTCCATTTCTTAATTTTTCCATGTTAACGAAGACCTAACTTACATTTTATATGTATCAGGAATTCAGAGGTACTGATTTTCTTGTATTTATAAACTGCTGTG
>NW_027740405.1:0-308 GCF_054177405.1 Leptonychotes weddellii | reverse complement strand
TAAGGAGTTCTTTCCTAGGCCACCCTCAGACAGACATCACCAACACTCAGGTCAAGTTTGTCATCCTTCTCTATCCCATCTTCTTGAGTGATGTTGAGGACAGACACCATGGGGAGAATACTGGTTCCCAATGCTCATAATTAATATTCCCTGTATCCCATGTAGAAAGTGGTTTAACCATGGATTAATCAGAGCTGGACACCATTATTGAACACTTAGGATGTAGGGGGCCCAAGCTGTTTCGTGAGCATGAAGGAACATTATGAACCATATGGAAATCACAGGTGAGAGTTAACATTGGCATCAAT
>NW_027740404.1:0-308 GCF_054177405.1 Leptonychotes weddellii | reverse complement strand
TAGAAAACAAAATTCCTAACATTTTCTTCTTCATACAGATATAAAAATTGATAGCAAGTTTGCTTAACTTTGATCATACAGACAGTTAAGACACATAGGCAGATAAACGAATAAAGAACTTTTCAGGATATCTAAAATCCCATATACAAAAACTACGTACCAACTATTAAACTCTGTTGACCAATACCTGTGTGTTATGGATTTCTTGGCCTCTTAGAAAATAGCACATCAGATCTGAGCACCTTCCCTAGATAAATCCCAGCCAGAATTTAAAACATTCATTAAAACACATGTACAGTTCAGCATGC
>NW_027740403.1:0-308 GCF_054177405.1 Leptonychotes weddellii | reverse complement strand
GAAGGCTCTTGCCAGGGCATTCCATGCCCATGGGCAGGAGCAGGAAATGGCAAGACTCTTGCTAGCAGATGTCAAGGCATTAAGTCTCCAGAATGCTTCAGAGCAAGGACTCTGGTATCAGATTACCTCGCTTCAAATCTAGACTCTCCCACTGTGTGTGATAGAATAATTACAAAAAGTAGCCACATTTTTTTTCTTTTTTTTTTTTTTTAAAGATCTCAACTTCTTTTTATTAAGCCTTTTATGTTAATTCCAATATAGTTAACATACAGTATTATATTAGTTTCAGGTGTACAATACAGTGGATT
>NW_027740402.1:0-308 GCF_054177405.1 Leptonychotes weddellii | reverse complement strand
TAGCCTCAGCAATCAGACAACAAAAATAAATAAAAGGTATTCAAATTGGCAAAGAAGACGTCAAACTCTCCCTCTTTGCAGATGACATGATATTTTATTTGGAAAACCCAAAATACTCCACCCCCAAATTACTAGAACTCATACAGCAATTCAGCAACCTGGCAGGACACAAAATCAATGCACAGAATTCAGTTGTTTTTCTATACACTAACAATGTAACTGTAGAAAGAGAAATTAATGAATCAATTCCATTCATAATAGCAACAAAAACCATAAGATACCTAGGAATAAACTTAACCAAAGATGTA
>NW_027740401.1:0-308 GCF_054177405.1 Leptonychotes weddellii | reverse complement strand
GTGTAAAGAGTTCCTTTACCCACAAAATCACTTTGGATATTCATCCGCCATGTGGAGCAGCAGGGGGACTTTGGTTGTCACAGGACTCCCGTGTGGAAGGCCGGTACCGGGTGGGGTGTCACAAACCTGGCAGAGTCCAGGAGAAGGAAGACTAGAGTAGCAGCCAAGGCCAATCTAAGAGCTGAGATTTGAGCGGCACAGAATTGTCCCACAACCCCTCATGACCTTTGCCTTCTAATGCCTCAGTGTCTGCTAATTCCACTGTGGTTCCTGCTTTTCTGGGAGTGGACTCCACAGGAATTCTCTTG
>NW_027740400.1:0-308 GCF_054177405.1 Leptonychotes weddellii | reverse complement strand
GGGCCAGCAGCAGAGAGTCCCCTAGGAACTTGCTAGAAAGGCCAGTTCCCAGGTCCTACCCCACACCTACGGAAAGCAGAACCTCTGGGGGTGGAGACCAGCAATCTGTGTTTTAACGAGCCCTCCAGGGGATTCTACCACAGGTTTGTGAGAACTACTGTCCTAAACGTCCCCTGTCACTTCACAGGCCAAGGCTTGCAGCACTAGGTATGCGATTCTAAACACTAATACTGCACCCCCAGATCCACACCCACCTGACCCTAGGATGCCGCGCCAGCTCGGTCACCGCACCTCTACCTCCCCTAATC
>NW_027740399.1:0-308 GCF_054177405.1 Leptonychotes weddellii | reverse complement strand
CAAGCACAAGCAGCTAAGAGGAATAGTAGGAGAGAAGGAATAAGCACTGTAAAGAGCTCAAAGTATGTGGACCACTGCAGACCTTAATATGGACTTGGATTAGGATTCAAGGGGGGAGGAAATACTAAATGAATGGAGGCATGAAAGAAATGACAGCTGAAAAGGCAAACATAGTTAGATGTGCTATCAAAAAATAAACATCTAAAACATGAGAGTGAACATAAATACAGGCATCAGATTGATTCTTAAGTTGTTTAAGTCCCTTAGAATTGACAAATCACATTTGCATGCTTAATCTCCTGCTTTGT
>NW_027740398.1:0-4704 GCF_054177405.1 Leptonychotes weddellii | reverse complement strand
TATGGTGAGCGCTGTGAATTGTGCAAGACTGTTGAATCACAGATCTGTACCTCTGAAACAAATAATACATTATATGTTTAAAAAAAGAAGAAGAAGAAGAAGATAGCAGGAGAGGAAGAATGAAGGGGGAGAAATCGGAGGGGGAGATGAACCACAAGGGACAATGGACTCTGAAAAACAAACTGAAGGTTCTAGAGGAGAGGGAGGTGGGAGGATGGGTTAGCCTGGTGATCGGTATTAAAGAGGGCACATTCTGCATGGAGCATTAGGTGTTATACACAAATAATGAATCATGGAACACTACATCAAAATCTAATGATGTAATGTATGGTGATTAACATAACATAATAAAAAAAAAGACACATCATGATAAAATTACTTAAAGCCAGGGATAAAGAGAAAATCTTAAAAGCAGACCTGACCCTTTAGGGTAGCACCCCAAAGAAGTCTGGCTTTCAGCCTGCTGGGCTCAAAATGTGATTCTGCTGTGCCCCACATATAATAGGAACCAGAGAACATGAATGACATTAGCCAAACTTCCAGCTAATGTCCTTCAAACAAACTATGTGCTCAGAGCAGAGCATCTTATGCAGTGCACTCAAGTAAGCATTGATGGATACATGCTCAGTAAATACCAAGTCTTTGATGTGGGCCGATCTTGAGTTTCCATTTTGTCATAATGTTAGATCCAGGGTTGTACTTCGATAAATGAATGCTTTGATCACTTTTTGGATAATATTTTTTCATTTGCAGTTTGTGAAAAGCCATTCAGACTTCCCAGTGGCAAGAATAGTCAACACAGACCTGATACAGAGTGTAATGCGCTTCCTTGTCCCTTTGTTGTAAGCCCCCTCAAAGCACAAAAGAGTTTTCCTCTTTTCTCCTTTAAGAAGGAGGGATATTGGGTTTGGCAATATCTAGAGTGGGAGAGTTTTCTTTTCTTCTGGTGATGCCAAAAGAAATATATGGCAAATGCCCTCAAAAGCTCAGGTATTGCAATTAAAAACCCTTTTCATGCCCAAGGCAGCAGCTAGATTGACTTTGGCCTGGCCTTGGCCTCCGGACTTGGTTCAGGGATCCAGCATAGAAGCCACACCCTCTGTCTGCAAGCAACCCCACCCGGCCCAGAAGAGGCAACACTGCCAAGTCTCTCCTACTAAAGGGCCACAGGGTCCTCCTACCCGCTGCCACAGCTCCCCTTCCTCAACCTCCAGCCAAGGTGAAGGAAAGGAAAGAGCCACAGAGGAGCTTCCCCAGGACTAAAAGCCACACCTCCTCCCCTTCACATGAGTTGGAAAGGAAGCTGCTTTCTTCCCTGATTAACTGCAAGGTCCAAAAACAACGTGTAGACACTTTTATGAGTACTTCCCCTTGGCCTCAGTCTCTCACAGGCCACACTGATTTCTGGTTGAGAACAGAGCCCCAAGTCAAAACCCTAGTTGCTTCATCTTGATTTTTCATTCATTTATTCTTTCAACAAATATTTATTGAGCACTTAGTATGAGTCAAAAACTCTATTGGGAATTCAATGTGTGCAAAATCAGGTATGTTCTCTCCCCTCAGGGGGCTTATAGTCCAATGCAAGAGAAACACATGAATTGGAGCGCCTGGGTGGCTCAGTCAGTTAAGCGTTTGCCTTCGGCTCAGGTCATGATCCTGGAATCCTGGGATCAAGCTCCACACCAGGCTCCCTGCTCTGTGGGGAGCCTGCTTCTCCCTCTGCCCCTCACCCTGCTTGTGCTCTCTCTCTCTCTCAAATAAATAAATAAAATCTTTTAAAAAGAGAGAGAGAAATACATGAATCAAACTATTGCACAAAATGATGCAAAATGGCAATCGTGATGGGCACAGTGAAATGTGCAGGTGGTGTGAGAGGGGTTGAACAAGTGTGAGAGGGAAAAGGACCGTTATCGGTGGTAGGCACTTATGGCACGTGACTTACTTTATAATACGTGTTTATTATATTTGTGTGGAAATAGGGGCACATGTGGTTCGTCTAAAACCTTGCAATTTCTGGGGCGCCTGGGTGGCTCAGTTGGTTAAGCGACTGCCTTCGGCTCAGGTCATGATCCTGGAGTCCTGGGATCGAGTCCCGCATCGGACTACCTGCTCAGCAGGGAGTCTGTTTCTCCCTCTCCCGCTCCCCCCTCTTGTGCTCTTTGTCTCTCTCACTCTCTCTCAAATAAATAAATAAAATCTTTAAAAAAAAAAAATAAATAAATAAAACCTTGCAATTTTTGGTTGTGTGTTAACGGGACAGTATAACAAGAGATTTGTAGTCAGGAGACCTGAGCTTATGTTCTAGCTCTGCCATTTGTCAGATACATACTCACAGAGAAGCTTTGCGCTGCTCTTCCTTTGTGTGCAAAATACAAATAATAGTACTACCTGTTCTCCTTAAATTACAGATTTGTTGAAGAAATAAAAATGTAAACCCATCTATAAACTCTGTGTGGTTGTAGAAAGATTCTTTTTTATGAACAAACATATTTTTAATAATATAGGATCGAATGGAACATACCACTTTGCAATTTATGTTTCACTTAATATAGGGTGAACATAATACGTATCTAAAACTGTATCAGTAATATATTTTGGTCAGTCCTTTACAATTTTGTTGTCTTGTTGAAAGATTTATTTTTATATTCATCAGTGATGCTTATACCCTTTGGCTTTGTCATTATCTAAGTACATGAAGGACAACATGTTGAGGGGATAAATTAGGGGCTTTTCCTTCCAGAATGAAGGATATCAGTACCAACCCAGTCTCCTTTAAAATGAATTTGCTTTTCCTTTATTTGGCCCATAAAATCTGCATCCTTGGGGAAGGCCTGACTTTACCATGTAGAAAGAAACCAAAGGAGGGGGGAAATTGAGCCAAATGCCTCCAGGAGATTTTGAGACTTGGTGTCTGAGAAAGGCAGCATGGGGGCCCCCCACCCCCACCCAGGGCCCTGGGGATCAGCCTAAGGCTCCGGGAGAGGAGGTGCAGGAGCAGAGAGAACATGAACCCCAAGCAGGCCCTAGATGGGAAATAAAATAGGTCAAACCAAGAGCTCAGCTCACTCACAAATCAAAGGGAACTTCTCAGCAGGGATGTCATCAGGAGCAACCTGGATGCCAGCCAAAGGAAAAACAGAGAGGACTATAGACTTCCAATAAAATAAATCCACACAAGTAAGCAGATCTATTTTCCCTAATGAGAACACGGGGGTAGTAGTGCTGCCTTGGCTCATTCAGGAACATCTCACTCATTCTAGCACACTCTACAGGGCAAGCGTGTCTCATCACATACGCCTTGCAGCACCAAGCATAACTACACACATTTGTGTGAATTTAATCAAATCTAACAATTCACGTGGGCAAAAAGAAATCACAATTGCCTGAGCATATACCATGCACAATGAACTTGGCAAGGGGTGTATAAGGTGTGACTATAAAGCAGAGTGGCCAGCCTTCCTTGTGCAGTCAGTGGGAGCAGACCAGTTTCCTTACAGTTCCATTTCATGCTTAATCCACACCAAGCCCAATTTTGTTGCAAGAGTTGGGGACCTCATTTGACGGCAAAATGCCAAAGAACATCAAGAACCCTCCTCAACCACCTTGGGCTTAAAGATCAGCCCTATTTCCCTTTTCAGGCTAAAGAGCATCCTGTTTGACAAATGAGGAGACTGGGCCATGCAGCCACATGATGGAACTAGGATTCAAACTCAAGTGTGTTACATCCCAGGGTTATACTGACCACCAGGGAGCCTCCAGCATGGAGCAGAGGGCCGAGCAAGAAGGGCCACTAAGTCATGTCCTTTGATCTGAGAATACCACCCACATAGATCTGAGCACTCTGGCCATCAGAAAGTGAAACCTAGGGACCTTGGCTCTGACATAGTGATGAAGCTGAGGAACATGCCCATGCATGTTCTAGGTTCCTGGAGGGTCTTCTAATGACCCACCTCTCATGACCCACTGCTTCCATCCAAAAATTCCTCCTTCTTGAATATCTCCTTCTTAAATATCTACAGATTAGGAATGGCTATAGCTCTTCTCCAGAAGGTATTCTAACATCTGGGAACCAGGAGTATGTGAACTTCTGGTTGCTCAGACTAATGGGTCACGTGCCCCTCCTTGGAACCAGGAGTTGGCCAACAACACCCAAACCAACTAGAAGCTGTTGCCAGAAGAACAGATGTTATGGAACAGAGGAAGAGGAAATGGATGTTGGAAGGACGAAAGCAACAAGTATCTACTACACAAACTGGTGAGTAAGATGCATACAGTCTTACTCCTCAGCCTGTAGGAAGGTAGCACAGGCCCAAAAATAGAAATAAAATGAACAGGAACAACCAATGTCCTCACTGGCTTCTGGAGGAAGGTAATTATAGGCTTCCTTTCTTTTTTGGTTACCTTCAACCCTGAAGGTATTTTTTATATTTACATTTTTTTATATTTATATTTTTTTCTCAAATACTTGTGCAGATTCTAGATGGAGGGCTTGGAGTAGAACATGTTTAAAAGTGGCTCATTCCAATATGCAGCCATCAAAAGGAGTGAGATCTTGCCATTTGCAACGACGTGGATGGAACTGGAGGGTGTTATGCTGAGCGAAATAAGTCAGTCAGAGAAAGACATGTATCATATGACCTCACTGATATGAGGAATTCTTAATCTCAGGAAACAAATTGAGGGTTGCTGGAGTGGCGGGTGGGG
>NW_027740397.1:0-308 GCF_054177405.1 Leptonychotes weddellii | reverse complement strand
GAGAACAGTTTTAAAAAACTAGGATTTAAGATAGAAATGTGTTCACATTTTAAATGTAAGGTAAAAGAAGAGGAAATATCAAAATATACAGAGCACAATAGACTAAGCATTAAGATTACCTCAAGAATCTCAAGTGGACAGCCTCAGAGTCAAAGTCAATAGAAAGGCTAGCCAGAATAAACCCTAAGAGAAGGTTTGTGATTGATAAATCAATCTTTTTTGAGAAACATTTTAGTGAGGGCTGTTGGCAGAGACCACATTAGATGATGAAGTGAGTTGTAAATAGTACAGGCAATAGCATATGGTTT
>NW_027740396.1:0-308 GCF_054177405.1 Leptonychotes weddellii | reverse complement strand
TGAGGAGGGCACGTTCTGCATGGAGCACTGGGTGTTATGCACAAACAATGAATCATGGAACACTTCATCTAGAACTAATGATGTAATGTATGGGGATTAACATAAGAATAAAAAAAAGTTTTTTTTCACTGCACTAGGCTGCATATTCATTTTACTTAATATTTTCCTCCAGGAAACTATAGATTCAGGGCAACGCCTTACATGCCTATGAGAATACATAAATAAGTTATTTTCCTTTTTAAAATGTGAGTTTTAATGGTTCGCTATATTGAATGATTGGGTATGTGTGCTTATGTGTTTTTAGAGAG
>NW_027740395.1:0-308 GCF_054177405.1 Leptonychotes weddellii | reverse complement strand
CTCTTTTTCCTTAAATGTCTTAAGGTAGAAGGTTAAGTTATAATGATTAGAGAGCATTCCTCTTTTATAATACAGGTGCTTATAGCTATAAATTTCTCTCTCAGCACTGCTTTAGCTGCACCCCATAGATTTTATTACATTGTGTCTTCATTTTCATTCATTTCAACATATTTTCTAGTCTCTCCTGTTTTTTTTTTTTTAAAGATTTTATTTATTTATTTGACAGAGAAAGACACAGCGAGAGAGGGAACACAAACGGGGAGTGGGAGAGGGAGAAGCAGACTCCCTGCCGAGCAGGGAGCCCGATG
>NW_027740394.1:0-308 GCF_054177405.1 Leptonychotes weddellii | reverse complement strand
GATCACATGCTTTCTCTCTCTCTTTCTCTGAAATAAATCTTAAAAAATTGTATTAAAGATTTTTATCCCATTATGATGTCTCCTGCGTGCTGGCTAGGGTATTTGACTGTATGCACATTTTTAGATTATATGTCATATGAATGAGGAATATTTTTGTAAAGCCAAGACCTAGTGAGGGAAATTTTCAGAATTAACCAAGTGTGTAAATGCCCACCAAAGGATAAGCTAAATTTTCAGTTGGATTTTGCAAGTTAGATGCAGAGCATGGATTGATCAGGTTTCCATACCAGGTTCTTCTGTGTTGATAG
>NW_027740393.1:0-308 GCF_054177405.1 Leptonychotes weddellii | reverse complement strand
GCAATGTAGAAATATGTAATTTATCTTATGCAATACACCCCAAAGCCTCTAGTTAATAACTATAAATTTACTACAACATAGTATTAATTTCTTATGATCAGTATGAGACAACTATAAATGTAAAATACTGTATTCATTAGTATGTAATATACAGTTCTTGTGATAAATACAGACATTCTAGTAGAATCTATCAGTGACATGGGCGCCTGGGTGGCTCAGTTGGTTAAGCGACTGCCTTCGGCTCAGGTCATGATCCTGGAGTCCCCGGATCGAGTCCCGCATCAGGCTCCCTGCTCGGCGGGGAGTCT
>NW_027740392.1:0-308 GCF_054177405.1 Leptonychotes weddellii | reverse complement strand
ATACTACTCCCAGGACTGTTCCATGAGGGCAGAGATTCTTTTACGTTCTCCTGAAGAAAAGGAACAGCTAATTCTACTTCTGCCCTGAGTGAATCTGTAAAGTACACAGATACGCTTTTTAGCAGAAAAATTTAAAAATATTATAAATCTTCCTGGTTCAGATTCTAACAATGCAAATACTCAACCAAATCAATTCACCAATTTTCCTAAAGATTTTCCCCATGTGTGCTGAACCATGAAGAAGAAATAATCCTATTAAAAAATAACTGAAGTTCTACCGTAGAGCATGCCCAACGTTTTTTTTTTTT
>NW_027740391.1:0-308 GCF_054177405.1 Leptonychotes weddellii | reverse complement strand
TAATGCTTCCATCCACCAAATTATCTTCTATCTCAACCCCTTTAGCTCAAAACTAAAATATTTTTTATGCCTTTATGGCATTCACTAATTTAGAATAATAATATAACTGTTCTCTTTTTCAAACCTCACCCCATATCTCTGAGCCCAATTCTTGCCATTCTGTGTTTTTCATTTTTCACAAATTTAATTGCTCCCTTGATTCATTAGCATTTTGATCCTCTTAACTGCACCTTCTATATTGGTTTATTTAATTTCTTTCCACCCAGCAGTGAATGCTTATGTTACTCCCCTGATCAAGAAGCTTTAAT
>NW_027740390.1:0-308 GCF_054177405.1 Leptonychotes weddellii | reverse complement strand
GGGGGAATGCAAATCAAAATGACAAGTAGTTACCACGTCACATCTACTAGGATAGTTACAATAAAAAAGATGAGCAGTAGCTAGAGTTGGTAAGGATGTAGAGAAATTGGAACCCCCATGCATATCAGGAGGGAATGTAAAATAGCGCAGTCCCTGTGGAAAACAGTTTGGCAATTCCTCTAAAAGTTAAATGTAACATTGTCATATGATCCAGTAATTCCACCCCTAGCTATACACCCAAGAGAATTGAAAAAAAATGTCCACACAATAACTTGTAGATGAATGCTCCTAATAGCATTATTCATAAT
>NW_027740389.1:0-308 GCF_054177405.1 Leptonychotes weddellii | reverse complement strand
GGCGCCTGGGTGGTTCAGTTGGTTGAGCGACTGCCTTCAGCTCAGGTCATGATCCTGGAGTCCCGGGATCAAGTCCCGCATCGGGCTCCCTGCTCAGCGGGGAGTCTGCTTCTCCCTCTGACCCTCCTCCCTCTCATGCTCTCTGTCTCTCATTCTCTCTCTCTCAAATAAATAAATAAAATCTTTAAAAAAAAAAAAAGAGTCAGTTGCTCAACCAACTGAGCCACCCAGGCACCCCCAAATGGATATATTCTTAAGAGCAAAGAACCTTCTGGGCTACACATTGCTTTAAAAAATAACCTTTTTAT
>NW_027740388.1:0-308 GCF_054177405.1 Leptonychotes weddellii | reverse complement strand
TGTATTTTAAAAAATTCATTCCGGAGGCATTGTGAAGAATGGATATAGGTGGGGAAAGATGTCACTAGAGTTGGGCGATTACTATTGAGTCCATTGCAAAAAAAAAAAAAGAATGATAAGGGCTAATCTAAAGGTATTGATAATACACATGGAAAGAAGAGGTTTTTTTTTTTTTTTTAAAGATTTTATTTATTTATTTGAGACAGAGAGAATGAGAGACAGAGAGCGTGAGAGGGAGGAGGGTCAGAGGGAGAAGCAGACTCCCTGCCAAGCAGGGAGCCCGATGCGGGACTCGATCCAGGGACTCC
>NW_027740387.1:0-4705 GCF_054177405.1 Leptonychotes weddellii | reverse complement strand
TTTTTTTAAAGATTTTATTTATTTATTTGAGACAGAGAGAATGAGAGACAGAGAGCATGAGAGGGAGGAGGGTCAGAGGGAGAAGCAGACTCCCTGCCGAGCAGGGAGCCCGATGCGGGACTCGATCCAGGGACTCCAGGATCATGACCTGAGCCGAAGGCAGTCGCTTAACCAACTGAGCCACCCAGGCGCCCTCCTCCGCCCCTTTCAAAACCAGAGTATGTAGACGTAGAGACTTGGTAAGAAATCCACCTGCAATGCACTTGCTGACTGTCATCTCTCCCTTTGTTGAACCGTGAGCTCCTCAGAAACAGGGTGACAAAGACGTTCTCCTTGGCCAAATCAGTCAGTCGTCTGAACCATCTTCTTGATGAGGCTCTGACCTTAGCTGCGCCCTTGGCCCATTTAGTCCAGTTGAAGAAAAATGCTGCTGGATCAGTTGAGTGGGAACCTCCTAGCCTTGATATTGAATCAGATTTCTCATCCCCCGAGCCTCAGTGTCTTGTCACCCTGTCGTGACTTCAGCAAGAATCTTGTTGAATCGGTGTAGCAAGAATTCCCTCTTCTCCTTTATGTTTTTTGTTTTTTTTTCTCTTAGAGCAGAAGTTTTAAAGTTTTGGTTTTTTGTTTACTTTTGTTTTTATTCAAGTATAATTAACATATGGCGTTCATTAGTTTCAGGTGTATAATATAGTGATTCAACAATTGTCTACATTACTCTGCGCTCATCAAGGTAAGTGTACTCTTAATCCCCTTCATCTATTTTACCCATCCCCCCACTGGTAACCAGCAGTTTATTCTCGTAGTTAAGAGTCTCTTAACTGGTAACCAACCAGCAGTTTGTTCTTGTAGTTAAGAGTCTCTTTTTTTTTCTTTGCTTGTTTGTTTTGTTCTTGAATTCCTCAATGAGTGAAATTATGTGGTATTTGTCTTTCTTTGACTTATTTCACTTCGCATAATACCCTCTGGGTCTGTCCATATTGCTGCAAATGGCAAGGTGTCATTCTTTTTAATGGCTGTACAATACTCCATCGTATATATTTACCATGTCTTCCTGATGTCTTTTTCTTAGTTATTTTCTGTCCACCAACTCTCAGCCTGTTCTTTGGCTCTAAATCCCCACTTGTCATTGTTGTATTCAGAGCTGAGCCTGATCTCCCTCCCAGACTGCGACCCCCTCCTTTCAGGGGCCCCTCGAATAAAGTCTTCCTTACTGTCTTCACAAGTGACAGAACCATTTTTTCTTTGACAAGGGTCAGGTTGACTTTGCATCCCCAAGATCTAACACAGGGCCTGAATCGTAGTGGGTGCTCAATTAATACTTTTTGAAATGACAAAGGAATGGAAGATAGAAAGAAAAAGGAGCTTGGTTTTGGATTGCAAAACCAATGATTTGCCCACAGAACTCTGTTCAAATTCCTGTTCTCATATTTACCAGCTATGAGATCGTGGATAAGCTACTGAACTTTCTTGTGTTTGGCTTCCTTAGCTGCAAAGAATGAGGGCAATATAATTTATTTTACAGAGTTGTTTTGAGGAGCAAATGTGACAATATGAAATGTCAGGCACTTCATATTTGACCAATAAATGATTACCATCGTTATTGCTATTAGTAATAGCAAGATGATCACCTAGTTTGGGGCATGTAAGAAAGGTATATTTCCATCTAGAATTTCTCCACTTGTTCTAAGCCTTTTCCATTCTGTTGTGGACTGAACTGTGTCCCCCAACCATTGAAACCTTAACCCCTAATGTGACTATTTTTGGAGATAAGGCCTTCACAGGGAGGTAATTAAGGTTAAATGAATTCATTAGGGTGGGGCCTAATCTGACAGGAATTGTGTCTTTATAAGAAGACAAAGAGATGTGGGAGATCTCTGTCTCCCCTCATTCCTACAAAGGAGAGGCCATGTGAGTACACAACTGCTGTCAACAAGCCAAGAAGAGAGGTCTCACCAGAAACCAATCTTGGCACCTTGATCTTGGTTCCAGAACTGTGAGAAAACAAATGTCTGTTGTTTACACCACCCAATCGGTGGTATTTGTTAAGTCAGCAGAACTCACGGAGGCACATTTTGAGGCCCACGGCTGTCACTGAGCTCCCCACTGTATAAAACCTCCTCCTTTCTCACACTGGGATTTCTCCCCTCATCCTTGTATTATTACTCATTCAATCTGATTTTTTAATCAATTCAAGCCGTTACTTCCAAAATTTGGCTCTTTAAAGACTATGATTATCTTCTCATCAAACTATCTTCCAAATGAAAATTGGTGTTCAATATTTTGAGTTTATAATTTTGTGTGACCAAGGCACTAATTAGTTTTGTAAACAAGGCTTGGGATGGTTAGAAACATTACAGAGAACTGACACAGACTTGGAAGGCTTCATGGAGGAGCTATCCCATGTGCGATGAAGGGAGGAGAGTTTCACTATTTTGGCCAAAGAGAAGGTGGAAGGCTGTGTTCTTTGAGGCACTGAACCCATTCATGTTTGTAATTCAACTCTTAAAAGAGTAAATCCCCTTCCATGACACCGTTTGGATAAGCAGCTGTTCCAGTTATGTGTTGCCTAACAAACCACCACATGATTTAATGGTTTCAAGTAACAATGAGGATTTATTTTGCCCGTGAATCTGAAGTCTGGTCAAGGCTTAGCAGGGACAGCATGTCTCTGTTTTATGTACTGAGAGCTGGGGCAGATCTACTGGGGGCTGGAGGAGCCAATTCTAAGATGGCTCATTCACATGGTTGGCAAGTCTTGTTGCTCAACCAGACTCTGGTTCAGGACCCCAATTTCTTTCCATATGGGCCTCCCACCAGCTGCTTGGGCTTCCTCTCAGCATGGTAGCTGGGTTCAAAGAATGAGGTCTTAGGAGACAGAAGAAAGTGGAAGCTTCCATTTGTTAAGGACTGGACCTAGACTCTGGCCCGGTTTTGCCTTATCATCTATCAGTCAAGTTGTCATGAAGCCCAGATTGTAGGGAAGTGTCCCTAGACCCCACCTCTTAGTGGGAGGCATGTCAAAGAATTTTGAGTCCATATTTTAAATCTGGCACAGCAGATGGTATAGATCAGAGGTTCTCAAACCCTGGATATATTTTAGAAACATTCTGAAGTTAAAAATAAAACACCGATGCTTGTGACCACCTCAAGAGATCCTGGTTTGACTAGACAGTGAGAAGCCCGAAAATAGGTATTTGAAAAAATTTCTAGGTGATTCTGACAGGCAAACTGGTCTCTGGGCCAAAGTTCCTGTGTCCAAGACTTGGCAAAGACAGGCCATGAGTGTAAGGGTGAGAATGAGGCTCCTCCTGCCATCCAGAGCCCAGAAAGAAGAAAACACAGCTCAAGAAGTTGACTCGAGTTGTCTCAACACCTCTGCCTACCGGGGAAATTGCTTCCAAATGAGTATAAGGGAAAAACTTTCAAATAAATCGACCTGCCATCATCACACATGCTTTTTTCTCATATTACATTTTACCTGCAGTTTGTAAATATTACAAACAAAAATCAATAATGCTGCCATATTTCCATAATCTAATTTGTCTTTTCTGATTGTGCGAAGCACGAGTGGGCGTTTGGCATCACATTTCCAGACCTCAGAGAGCGATGTTAAACATTTATAGTGCACTTAATCATCTGTCAGAAATGTATAAAGGCATAATGTCTCATTAATAATTATTAAACCATTGAGTCGCACAGAAGGAGATATTTCCCTCCTTAC
The DNA here is from genome assembly GCF_054177405.1 of Leptonychotes weddellii. Lineage (NCBI taxonomy): Eukaryota > Metazoa > Chordata > Mammalia > Carnivora > Phocidae > Leptonychotes > Leptonychotes weddellii. The sequence goes on along the minus strand of NW_027740387.1, from coordinate 981 downwards.
TTACATAATAACTAGTAACCACTAAAACTCAGGTCATTTGTGATGCACGACCCACACCTCTGATAGTGGAAATCTGCTTGAGGAAATTAATAAAAAATCTCATTAAGAGATAGGCTTTTAGAATGGAAGAAAACATGCGTAGGGATTGCTCACAATATATTCAGGCACGGCAAAGTAGATGCTCCCCCCTCGTTCAGACTCAGGTTGAAATTCAGCCAGGTAATTGCTAGGAATGAAGAGATGTGAAAGGAAATGATCTTACTCGCTTTCAGAGGTTAGATAACTCATTTCAAAATGCCCAGCTTTGGGCTTTTATTCATAAGTATATGTATCATTTTATGAATAAAAGAGATACATAGTTTGATTTGGAATGAGGCTGGGATGGAAGGTACAAGCCGAAATTTTTAGGGCCTGCATTTTATTTCCAATACTGTTTGTGAGGATTTTTTTTATTTTATAAGAACTTTTAATATCGAGCCATTGCCGTTTTAGCTTCATATAAAACAAGAATTGAATTACATCTGTTGTAGATTCCATCCCCATCACCCCATACTCAGCCTAGAGCATTTAAAGGGTTAGCCTTTAACAAATTTGTAAGCTGTATATGTCTTTAGAACAGCTGTTGTGACATCGACCCTTCTTTTTTTTTTATTATGTTATGTTAATCACCATACATTACATCATTAGTTTTTGATGTGGTCCATGATTCATTGTCTGTGTATAACACCCAGTGCTCCACGCAGAACGTGCCCTCTCTAATACCCATCACCAGGCTAACCCATCCTCCCACCCCCCTCCCCTCTAGAACCCTCAGTTTGTTTTTCAGAGTCCATCGTCTGTCATGGTTCATCTCCCCCTCCAATTTCCCCCCCTTCATTCTTCCCCTCCTGCTATCTTCTTCTTCTTTTTTTAACATATAATGTATTATTTGTTTCAGAGGTACAGGTCTGTGATTCAACAGTCTTGCACAATTCACAATGC
>NW_027740386.1:0-308 GCF_054177405.1 Leptonychotes weddellii | reverse complement strand
TTTGTGAAGTTTTCCCTTTTTCTCCCCATAGGAATTTGTCCCCTCACACCAGTGTGGCCAGAAAAGAACGCGATGTGATTCCAGACGTGTCCCTCTAGCCTACCAGGTACCGTTGGGGGCTCTCCGTGTGGCGCGGGAGGCGTCACTGTTCTGGGGTCCTCGCGTGTGGCTCTCTGTATGACTATATGACCGCTCAGCAAACACTGGACTTTTCAAGCTCCCCGTTTTTAGGCTGAAGAATGACGTCGATACGTGGGAAAAAGCATCAGAACGCAGCTGCCACCAGACAGCCAGCCCCTCAGGTGGTG
>NW_027740385.1:0-308 GCF_054177405.1 Leptonychotes weddellii | reverse complement strand
AGGTGGGGCAGGGCGGAGACCTAGGGAGGGGGACAGCTGCCGACAGGGGGCTCCCCTCCCCCGGAGAGCCCTCTCCCTGTTAAGACTGCCAGAAGCGGCCCCCAGGGCGGTGAGGAAAGCGGGGCGCAGGTCAGGTGGCCAGTCCGGGCTGGGGGAGCCCTTCCAGCTCCTGGTTCTGCTTCAGTTCCCTCATCCTGCAGAGAGACGGGGACGGAGTCAGGAGACTAGCTGATGGGGCCGCCGCGAGGCTGGGGCGGGGGGTGTGCAGGTGCCCTGGGGGACCCAGCCCAGGAAGGGAGCACCTGTGT
>NW_027740384.1:0-308 GCF_054177405.1 Leptonychotes weddellii | reverse complement strand
CGACGAACCCTGTCTGTGGGTTTGATGTTATGTAGTTATCGATTTACAGTGATGGATAGTTCTTTCTATGTGTTTATAACTGGAGAATTCTTTGAAGTGCTTAGTACTGTCTTACAACACAGGTTTTGATAACCATTCATGTCATTACACGTTTGAAATGGCTACTGTTGTGCCCAGGTTGGAGGAGCGCCTTCTGAAACGTCTTTGAAGGAACAATGCAAAAGCACGAAGTCTACATCATAACCTTCCCAGCGCTGTGATTTTGTAGCTGAATGGTCAGGACTTACGAAGAAAATGAAATACTCTGT
>NW_027740383.1:0-308 GCF_054177405.1 Leptonychotes weddellii | reverse complement strand
TGGATCCTGATCTAGAAAAGTTTGTGTAGAGACATCACCTCAGTCCTGACACAGGAGCAGAGAAGGGAACCATGGACAGACTCATTCTGAAGACTCTTAGCAGGGCATGGAGTGAGACTTGACTTAGGGGGAGGTGACATATAGGGACATCTGGTCAGGCCCAAATGCAGGGAACAGTGGTCAAAACAGTTTGGTAGGCGGTGGTGTGGACATGTGTCTGATGGGCTCTGGCCAGCATGTCACACAATGATGTGTCTGGGTCTGGACACCAGGGGGCGCTCTGGTTCTTTTTCTGAGGAACCAGGGGT
>NW_027740382.1:0-308 GCF_054177405.1 Leptonychotes weddellii | reverse complement strand
GTTTCTCATGCGTGAGGCCATTCTAACTCATTCAACAAGCGTGCACTGTGTAGTACCCAAAATGGCCATCACCATCTCTCGCATCTTTCCAATACATACATCATCCCAATAAATCCCCATTACAATAGCAACTGAGGGATAAATTTCTGCAACCATTAATTCCTTTGAGTCTTACAGGAAGGCGGTGATGTAGGCATTTTCCAACTAGTTCCACTTTAGGGAGAAGCAAAGGACATTCAGACCTTGCTATATGGTGAGTCCTGGCAGGGTCAACATTTGAACTCATGCCTGACTCCAAATCCGGTGCT
>NW_027740381.1:0-308 GCF_054177405.1 Leptonychotes weddellii | reverse complement strand
TATTTACTTTTGAAATTTTAGTGTCTGCCCATTTCTTTAGGTACTTGGTCTGCAATTAAGGCACTCTACCATTAGGTGGCAGTAGTGTCATAGTCATGCTGTATTCAAATAAGATTCTGTCTACAAGTCCCATTTCTTTTTTTTTTTATTCTTATGTTAATCCCTATACATTACATCATTAGTTTTAGATGAAGTGTTCCATGATTCATTGTTTGTGCATAACACCCAGTGCTCCATGCAGAATGTGCCCTCCTCAATACCCACCACCAGGCTAACCCATCCTCCCACCCCCCTCCCCTCTAGAACCC
>NW_027740380.1:0-308 GCF_054177405.1 Leptonychotes weddellii | reverse complement strand
TTCCTACAGCCTGGAAGCCGCGTCTGAGGTGTGGCCCAGCCCACCGGGGTGCACATCACGACCATGGGTGCATGGCCGCCTAGAGAGGCCCCCCCAGATCTCTGTTCATGTGGCTCTTGGCCCAGCCACCTTGCTGAGCCTGGCCTTCCCTGTCTGTTCATTACAAGTAAAACATAGGTTCATTCATTCACGCTCCGAGTAGATTCATACCGAATGCCTCCTGTGGGCCAGGCAGTGTTCAAGCCCTGGGCACACAGAGTGAATGAACAGATAACAGCCCTCGTGGAGCTTAGGGGATAGTGGAAGTA
>NW_027740379.1:0-308 GCF_054177405.1 Leptonychotes weddellii | reverse complement strand
GTATGTATTGGGGATAAATGAAGACTTTGTATTTCAAACCAACCCTATAACTGTGGCTGCCCTGCAACGTGGAGGATTAGGGGGACGTGGTTTTCACGACTGGCTTTGGTCTGTACGGCCTTCGGCATCCCCTGGGGCCAGCTGTGACCTTCATGTGTCCTTCAGCCATCAGGGCCTGTGGCAGCCCCAAGCACTAAGATGAATGTGGAGATGCCCAAAAATTCACCCTATAGTGAAGGGCACCGTTTCCTTCCCAGGAAAACCAGGGAGGAGGTGCATTGTGCAATTACCAACATCTTCATGACTTC
>NW_027740378.1:0-308 GCF_054177405.1 Leptonychotes weddellii | reverse complement strand
GGGGGGTCCACAGACGATAACGCCAGCCTGACAGAAATGCAAGACTGAGAGTGGTTCAGGACAGAAGCTGAGAAGAGAGGGGCTTGTGGACATTGGGGAACCAGGACAGGTCCTGGGGCCGTGGGAGGAGTGAGCCGCACAGGAGACCTTCTGGGAGAGTGGGGAAGGAGCCCAGAGCAGAGCTGCAGCCACAGTCCAGTGTGCAGAAATGAGAAGCCCCAGATGCATGACCTCCAGGGTCCGTGCTCAGCAGCAGCCCCCGGGGAGGCCCCTTGGGACGGGGCTCCAGGTGGATGCTCATGTCTCAT
>NW_027740377.1:0-308 GCF_054177405.1 Leptonychotes weddellii | reverse complement strand
TGTTTCTGGTTTAGATTGAGCCTGTGTGCTTTCTCCTCTCTTTTTAAAAAATATTTATTTTTCAGTGAGAGGGAGAGGGGGAGAGAGCGTGTGAGCACTGAGCACAGAACCTGACTCGGGGCTCTATCCTACAACCCTGAGATCATAACCTGAGCCAAAATCAAGAGTCAGCTGAGCCACCCAGACACCCCTCTTCTCTTTTTTTTTTTTTTTTTAAAGATTTATTTATTTGAGAGAGCGAGAATGAGAGAGAGAGTACATGAGAGGGGGGAGGGTCCGAGGGAGAAGCAGGCTCCTCGCTGAGCAGG
>NW_027740376.1:0-4705 GCF_054177405.1 Leptonychotes weddellii | reverse complement strand
GGCGCCTGGGTGGCTCAGTCATTAAGCGTCTGCCTTCGGCTCAGGTCATGATCCCAGGGTCCTGGGATCGAGCCCCACATCGGGCTCCCTGCTCAGCGGGGAGTCTACTTCTCCCTCTCCCACTCCCCCTGCTTGTATTCCCTCTCTCGCTGTGTCTCTCTCTGTCAAATAAATAAATAAAATCTTTAAAAAAAAAAAATAAAAAAAAATGGAGAACTGTACGCAGGATACTTTATACAGTCCATCTAGTCACTCTAATACAGATTCTTTGGGGAGAGGGAAAGGGAATTAATATCAATATCTCTGAGGGAGTAAATGGCTACAGTATTTTAAATGCCTATTTTAATACACTTTTACATTTAAAAAGACGTGTTTTTAAGACGAACCACAGAAAACAAAATTCAATAAAATTTTCTTGGCCAACTGGAAGAGCTATAAGGAAATGTATCTATTATATTAACTAATTTGCAAAAGAGGGCTAGGTAAAGAAGTCGTAACAGAAATGGAGGGGAGGAAAGACGAATGGATAGGAAGTTTTTATGTTTCTCTAAGGTTTTATTTTATTTCTGTAGTTTTTATTTTTTATTTTTTTAAGTAAACTCTACCCTCAACATCGGGCTCAATACATGACCCTCGGATCAAGCACCACACACTCCACGGACCGAACCAGCCAAGTGCCCTGTTTCTCTAAGCTTTTAAAAGAGGAATAAGACCTGTAATGAATTCTACTGGGGAACCCTACACAGCTTGGAGTAAGTCAGGTTTCTAAAACGTATCATAATGGTTTGCCATAAAGCTGGTTTCACTGGAATTAACCATGGATGGTATTCCACTAGCCATTTTGATGAATGCTACAAAAAAATAGATTCTATTTATAGAAGAAATGTAATTTTAAATGCTCTTAACAATATATTATATGGTGTCCTCAAGAACACTATGAAGGAAAGCTTTTTGGTCTTAATAGGAAGAATCATGCTTTTCCCTAGCAGGTGCTTGTTTTTATCATATAGACACTATGTTATGTTATTGACCCAGCTTTCTTCCTACATAGGTTGCTAGAAACCTTCATGCTTCACATTTTTTAGGTTTTCATTTTTTTAACTTTTGGTCTGAAAATCTTCAAACATTCACATAAGTAAGGAGACAATTGTAGAGCAAATGCCCATGTAACTCAGAAATGTCTCATTATCTCAGTTCTCCCATTCTACAATTTTTCTCTCTTCTGGGGGGGAGGCAGGATTGGAGTATTTTATAGCAAATCCCAGACATCGTATCATTTCACCCATATGTAGTAAAGAGTGCATCACTATCATTTAAAGCCTTTTCTTTAAATTGACCCTACAATGCCATTAACACATCTGACAAAATTAGCAATTCCTCAAAATCATTTAATATGTACTTTATATTCAAATTTCAATCATCTCAAAAATGAAATTTTAACTGTTAGCTTTTCTAAACCAGGAACAAAACCAAGAACCATACACTGTATCTGATTAATATATCTCTTTAAATCTCATTTAATCTGTAACAACAAGTGATTTGTCCTGTAGAATTTATCACATCCTAAATTTAGCTATTTTCTCCTGATGTTAACATATTCCTCCATTCCCCATATCTCCTGTAAACTGTAGTAAGATCTAGAGACATGATTCATACCTTTTGGCAAGAATACTCCATGGGTAATACATGTACTTTCCTAATCCATCACATTCGGACACACATGATGTCTTGCTGTCCCACTTAAAGTGATGTTCATATTGGTTACTGTATTCAAGTGTTGCCAGCCTGATTCACTCAATGATCATTCTCCATTATTTACGTAGGGGTTGCCCAAATGGGATTTGCTAATTTTATCATTCCATCTGCATTTATTATCTGGAGTTCTTCTAAAAAAGACTTTACCTAATTAACTATTTGGTTGTCTTACAATACAGTTTATACAGGAAAAACTGTATAAATTCTTGATTCTTTTCCATTTATAAATTCTCAAAATAATGAATTGGTGATCTAGCAACTTCCAAAGCTATAATACCTATTTATTACTATCAATTTCTTTTTGTCCTTCTAACTTTTAAATTGTGTTATCTTGCACAATTCTATGGAAATAGACATGGTGATAATATATTTGGAATTCTTTGGACAGATTCCTGAATGCTAATGTGAAGTATTGTGAACTTTTAGCACTGAAAAGATGTACTGAGTAATTTAACAAAAATAGGGCCACTTTCAGAGACTGACAATTAGCAGCATCAAGAAAACCAAAGCGAGGGCACCTGGGTGGCTCAGTTGGTTAAGTGACTGCCTTCGGCTCAGGTCATGATCCTGGAATCCCAGGATCGAGTCCCACATCGGGCTCCCTGCTCAGCTGGGAGTCTGCTTCTCCCTCTGACCCTCCCCCCCCATGTGCTTTCTCTCTCATTCTCTCTCTCTCAAATAAATAAATAAAAAATCTTTAAAAAAAAAAAAAAAGGAAAACCAAAGCAATTTGGAGGGTGTGTCCTAGACTTTTTTTTTTTTTTTTTTGCAAATTTCAAAACACTCCTCCTCACTGCCCTAAAAACTTCTTGAAAATCTTTTGGATATTTTTGGCATAAAGCATGGATGTATATAGGAAGTCAATGAGAACACTATAGGCATATGGTAGGTAGAAAAACTGTAAAGGCAACATAATAAAATATCTCAAGCAAAAGGTGAAAGTCATATGTGAGAAACAAAATTTGCTTCCCTAGAATTACCTTCTGAAAGACAAAAAGCATCTTGTGATTCCAAATCACAGGGCATCTATACCTCCCTTAACTGACAATGAAAGCAGAAATGTACATAACATATACAACTAAGTATAATACAACAGGGCAAGTGTTATAAAGCAGTATAATTAGTTCCCCCTGGAACACCTGAGTAAGTAATTGTATCTTAACATTTTAAGAATGCTTCCCAGGAGAGGGGGGAAAGATGGTGGAGGAGTAGAGGACCCTATTCCAACCGGTCCCCAGAATTGAGCTGGACACCAGACCACTCTGAAGAATGCTTCCCAGGAAAGATGACATCCAAGTTATGTTTTGAAAGTTAAGAAGCATTTTTGCGGAAAGGTAAAAAGAAAAAAGATTTCAAGGCAGAAGAACTATCACAAAAGAGGACACTGGTGTTAGGAAATATGGGATGCATCTAGAGGATAATCAAGTTGTGTGGTATTAGTCACATATATAATATAGTCAGAGGCCACTATAAATGAAACCACTGTTTCCAATGCTACTAACACGTTATATATATGATACAGTATGTTGCCCACACTTTCTCTTTAAAGCATTTAGAGACACAGTATGTTTTTAAGCCAAGTGATAGGATCAGATTTGGTTTTTAGAGAAATAAACCTACTAATAATGTGAAGAATAAAAGAGGAAAGACAACAGAAACAGAACGACCAAGTAGAGAAGACTATTTTAATATCCACACAATGACTGTGAAAAGGAATGAGTCAGGAGATGAGGGGGCTGGACAAATTAAGAACCAGAGCAGACACGGAATTACCAGGATTTACTCAATGTAACTAACCAAAAATGAACAGCAGATTTCTCCTCTGGGGTATTAAGACAAGGAGGATCCCAGTAACCAAAAAGATAAAAGATTTTTTAGAAGACTAAATAGTATCAATGGTTTCATTCTAGTAGTAGGATTACCAGATTTTGTTGTTGTTATTCTTCTTCTTCTTCTTCTTCTATTTTTCTGGATCTTCCAAACACAGGACCGTGGAAAAGTACTATGAAAAAATGTGTATCTGTTTCTTTGACAATTTAAAAAATCATCTTAAAAAACAGTAGTTTTATTCTAGAGGCTGTATAATCAGACAGCATTTTTCTATGGCCAATATAAAAGTTCTGATCCAGCTGCGAAGGAGTCAAATTTAATCGAGAAGTAAAAGAGCCCATCTTCTGAAGCAAGTTCAGATCCCATCTTCTGAAGCAAGTTCAGATCCCAACTGTGTATATTCAATAAGGGCAATAATGAATCCTTTGGAAACAGCCTAATATGTAATTTTACAAGCCAGGACAACTCAAAAGCCTAGCACACTAGCACTGAAAGCTGTGAACACAATAGTTATAGGATAAATGCATTCAACCTTCCTTCAGTACATATTATTAATAATTTTAAAATATAGTTACAAGGGTGCCTGCGTGGCTCAGTCGTTAAGCATCTGCCTTCTGCTCAGGTCGTGATCCCAGAGTCCTGGGATGGAGCCCTGCATCAGGCTCCCTGCTCAGCGGGGAGCCTGCTTCTCCCTCTCCCACTCCCTCTGCTTGTGTTCCCTCTCTAGCTGTCTCTCTCTCTGTCAAATAAATAAATAAAATCTTTAAAATATATATATATAATTACATAACAGTAATAATTATTCCTCACAGTTTGAATGCATAAAGAGGCACCTACTCAACATATCTAGTCTATGTAACTATTTTCATAAGGGAACTCATCTCAAAATTATAGTAACCATAAAATCTAAAGTAAAAAAACTATAAATCAATGAAAATCATCTTTAGAATGGGTCAGCTGGACTGTTTCTTTTTTTTTCTTTTTTTATTGTTATGTTAATCACCATACATTACATCATTAGTTTTTGATGTAGTTTGTGCATAACACCCAGTGCTCCATGCAGAACGTGCCCTCTTTAATACCCATCACCAACCTAACCCATCCTCACACCCCCCTTCCC
>NW_027740375.1:0-14173 GCF_054177405.1 Leptonychotes weddellii | reverse complement strand
GTTTTGATTTGGATTTCCCTGATGCCGAGCGATGTTGAGCACTTTTTCATGTGTCTGTTGGCCATTTGGATGTCCTCTTTGCAGAAATGTCTGTTCATGTCTTCTGCCCATTTCTTGATTGGATCATTTGTTCTTTGGGTTTTGAGTTTGATAAGTTCTTTATAGATTTTGGATACTAGCCCTTTATCTGAGGTGTCATTTGCAAATATCTTCTCCCATTCTGTCAGTTGTCTTTTGGTTTTGTTGGCTGTGTCCTTTGCTGTGCAAAAGCTTTTTATCTTAATGAAGTCCCAATAGTTCATTTTTGCCCTTGCTTCCCTTGCCTTTGGCGATGTTTCTAGGAAGAAGTTGCTGCGGCTGAGGTCGAAGAGGTTGCTGCCTGTGTTCTCCTTTAGGATTTTGATGGACTCCTGTCTCACATTTAGGTCTTTCAACCATTTTGAGTCTATTTTTGTGTGTGGTGTAAGGAAATGGTCCAGAAGAAAGCTGGGGTGGCAATCCTTATATCAGACAAATTAGATTTTAAACCAAAGATTATAATAAGAGATGAGGAAGGACACTTAATGAGGATTAAAGAGATGAGGAAGAACACTGGTATCTCCAGTGTTGCTCTTCTTGCTCAAAGGGTCTATCCAACAAGATCTAACAATTGTAAATATCTATGCCCCTAACATGGGAGCAGCCAATTATATAAGCCAGTTAATAACAATTATATAAGCCAATTATTATATAAGCCAATTAATAACAATTATATAAGCCAATTAATAACAAAACAAAGAAACACATCAACAACAATACAATAATAGGGGGGAGTGGGGGACTTTAACGCCCCCCTCACTGAAATGGACAGATCATCTAAGTAAAAGATCAACAAGGAAATAAAGACTTTGAATGACACACTGGACCAAGTGGACTTCACAGATATATTCAGAACATTCCATCCCAAAGCAACAGAATATACATTCTTCTCTAGTGCCCATGGAACATTCTCCAGTTGACCATATTTCTGGGCTCTCTAATTCTATTCCGTTGGTCTTTCTTTCCTTCTTTTCTTTTCTTTTTCCTCTTCTTTTCTTTTCTTTTCTTTCTCCTTCCTGCCTGCCTGCCTTCCTTCTGCCTTCCTTCCTTCCTTCCCATGCTATTTGATTACTATTGCTTTGTTTGAGATCAGGAAGTGGTATCTCCAGTGTTGCTCTTCTTGCTCAAGCCTGTTTTAGCTATTTGGATCTTTTGTCATTCTATACGAATTTTAAGATTGCCTTTTCAGAGAGAGGGAAAGAGCACAAGGAGGGGGAGTGGCAGGCAGAGAAGCAGGCTCCCCACTGAGCAAGGACCCAGATGTGGGACTCGATCCAGGACCCTGGGATCTGCATGGAGCACTGGGTGTTATACGCAAATAATGAATCATGGAACACTACATCAAAAACTAATGATGTGATGTGTGGTGATTAACATAACATAATAAAAAAAATTGCCTTTTTTATTTATGTGAAAAATGCTATTAGAATTTTGATAAAGATTGCATTGAATTTGTAGATCATTTTGGGTTGTAGGGATATTTCAACAATATTAATTCTTCCTATCCACGAACATGGGGTATTTTTCCATTTATTTGTGTCTTTAATTTTTTTTCATAAATGTTTTATAGTTTTCAGTGCACAGATCTTTTTTACCTCCTTGGTTAAATTTATTCCTATTTTCTTATTTTTGATACTATTACAAATGGGATTGTTTTCTTAATTTTGGGTGGATAGTTTGTTGTTAGTGTATAGAAATACAACTGATTTTTGTATGTCAATTTTTGGATCCTGCAAATTTACTGAATTTTTTTATTGATTCTAACAGTGTTCGTGGAGTCTTTACAGTTTCTATATATACAATCATGTCATCTGTAAACAGAGACAATTTGCTTCTTTCTTTTTTATTTAGATACCTTTTTCTGATTGCTTTGGCTAGGATGTCTGGTACCATGTTGAATAAGAGTGGTAACAGTGGGCACTCTTGTCTTATTCCTAATCTTAGTGGGAATGCTTTTAACCTTTATCATTGAGTATGATGTTAGCATTAGGTTTGTCATATAAGACCTTTATTATTTTGAGCTGTGTTCCTTCTATATCCAGTTTGTGGAGAGTTTTTTTTTTATCATAAAAGGATGTTGAATTTTGTCAAATTCTTTTTCTGAATCTATTGAAATGATCATATTATTTTTATCCTTCGTTTTGTGAATGTGGTGTATCACATTTATTAATTTGTATCACATTTATGTTGAGCCACCCTTGCATCCCAGGAATAATCCTGTTTCATCATGGTTTTAATCAACCTTTTACTGTACTTTTGAATTTGGTTTGCTCTTACTTTGTTGAGGATTTTTGCATCTGCATTCATCAGGGATGTTGAGCTGTAGTTTTCTTGTAGTGTCCTTGTCTGGCTTTGGTATCAGGGTCATGTTAGCCTCTTAAAATCAATTTGTAAGTGTCCCTTTGTAATTTTTTAGAAGAGTTTGAGAATGATTGGCATTAATTCTTTAAATTTTTGTTAGACTTCACCAGTGAAATCATCTGATTCTGGTCATTCCTTTATTGGGAGGTTTCTGATTACTGATTCATCTCCTTACTTGTTATTGGCTTGTTCATATTTTCTATTTCTCCATGATTCAGTTTTGGTAAGTTGTATGTTTCTAGTTATTTATCAGTTTCTTCTAGGTTATCCAATTTGTTGGTGTATAATGGTCATAGTAGTCTCTTATGATTCCTTGTATTTCAGTGGTATTAGTTGTAATGTCTCCTCTTTCATTTCTGATTTTATTAATCTGAGTCTTCTCTTTTTTTCTCTTAGTCTAGCTAAAAATTTGTCAGCTTTATCTTTTAAAAAACCCAGCTCCTATTTTAGTTGATCCTTTCTATTATCTTTCAGGTCTCTATATCATTTATTTCCCTTCTGATTTATATTATTTCCTTCCTTCTACTAATTTTGGGCTTAGTTTTTGTTCTTTTTCTAGTTCCCTTAAAGAGTAAAGTTAGATTGTTTATTTCAGATCTTCCTTTTTTAAAAAAATATTTATTTTTATTTGAGAGAGAGAGAGAGAGAGTGAGCAGGGGAGAGGCAGAGGCAGAGGGAGAGAGAGTCTTAAGCAGACTCCGTGCTGAGCACAGAGCTTGCTGAAGGGCTCAATCTCCCAACCTGAGCAGAAACCAAGAGTCGGACACTTAACTGACTATGCCACCCAGGCACCCCAGATCTTTCTTTTTTCTTAATGTAAGCATATGCACTATAAACTTCCTTCTTAGAACTGCTTTTGCTGCATCCCATAGGTTTGGTATATTGTGTTCCCATTTTCATTTGTCTTAAGATTTTTTTGATTTCCCTTTTTACCTCTTCTTTTTTTTTAAAAAAAATAGTAATGAATGTTAAAGAAGTTCAAATATTTTTTTGGCCATTGAGCCTGTAATCATATTTTTTCTCATTTGATTTATAGATAAATTAAATTGTATTCATAGACTTCCTAATATTAAATTATCCATGTATTCTTGGGAGATAGAGAATATAATTACAGTATGTTATTCCTTTAATATATTGCTAGATTCAATGTATTAGTATTTTATTTAGAATGTTTGTATTTATATTTGTAAGAAGATTGCTCTCTTTTTAAGTGCAGTCATTTTTCAAATTTTCTTACAATAATTTGTAAAATTATTTGAGAAGCTGTCTTTCTTCGTAGTTAGAAAATTTTTAAATGTCATAGGAATTATCAGTTCCTTAAGATTTGAAATTTTTTAAAAATGAGATCAGTTGAGCCTGACATTGTTGTGGGAAGAAATTTTTGGATATCTTTCTCAGTTTGTTCTATCATTATCCTGCATTTAAGTTTTCTGCTTCTTGAATTAGCTTGCTGATTTTGTATTTTCATCCCTAAATGGTCAATGATGTGCGTCTTTTTTGTACTTATTGGCTATTTATATGTCTTCTTTGGAGAAATGTCTGTTCAAACCCTTTGTCCCCATTTTTAATGGGGTTATTTGTCTTTATTATTGACTTGTAACAGTTCTTATATATTTTGAATACAAGTGCCTTATCAGATACATGATTTGCAGATATTTTCTCTCGTTCTGTTGGTTGTCTTTTTACTTTCTTGATGATATCATTTGAAATTTTGATGAAGTTCAGTTTATCTACGTGTGTGTGTGTGTTTGCTTCCTTCTGGTGTCATATCTAAGAAACTATTGCCTAACCCAAAGTTATGAAGATTTACTTGTATGTTTCCCTTTAAGAATTTTATAATTTTGTCTCTTATATTTGGCTCTGTAATTCATTTTGAGTTAATATTTGTATGTAGTGTGATGTAGGGGTACAACTTTATTACTTTTGCATGTGGACATCTAATTGTCCTAGTACAATGGAAAGGCTATTTTTTTCTCTATTACCCATTTAATTTTGATCTTTACATGGATTTTTGCTTTGGAGCTCAATTAAAGAGTCTTTGCCTTTTAATTTAATTTAAAAGACAAGTTTAACCCATTTACATGCATTATTATTGCTGATAGACTTTCTTTGGAAGTATTCAGATCTGACTTTTATATTTTTTGTTTTCTGTGTTGTCCTTCAGTGTGTTGTTACCTTTTGAAATGAGGATTGCCTTTCTTTCAGGTTTACAGAATAAGTGTTTTTATTTCTACTTGCTGATAGTAAGAAACCTTCAATAATATTCATTTCATAAATCACATAGTCTTTAACTTGAGAGTCACATTTCAAGTTACATTAAGGGTAGGTGTACAGTTCTTCAGTGTAAATGTAGATGATCGTGCTATGAATTTTTTAAGGACACTGAAATATGATGGTAGATATTCAGAGGGTTTGATAAGAAAGTGAAATGTCTAATGTTGATATATTATAATGATGATGAACATACTAGATACATAAATATGACTCCATTACCTTACTTAATTTATAGCTATTTTTTACTTAGTCTTATTTAGTAGCTATTTTTACTTTTGTAAAATCATTCGATGCTTGAAATATGTGTAACACTGAGGCTCAAAAAGCTACATATAGCATGATAATGTTGTTTAACATTACCAGAATTCTACAAATATAAATGCAGTTCAAATCTTGAAGTGTATTTTTCTATGTTCACACTTTATTATAGGAAGCATATTCTTTAATTAAGAAGACTGAAGCAGAACAAAATACCCTGTATTCATATCAAAAATATGTGGAGAGTTCAAAAAGAAAGAAAAGCAGATTCCCTCCCCCACCTATCCTGCTATCCCGAACTTATTGTTCTGTGACATTGAAACCTGCTCCATTTATTTCAGATGTTAAGGTATGTTCCCCATTATGATCTTTATTTCAGGCAAAGCAACGTTAAGTACTTTTATGACTATCATGATCGATACTTTTCTTGCTCTTAGGACTTGAATAGTCTTATTTATAAGCACTGAACACTGGGATTAGTATTGTAATGTCTTTTTTTTTTTTTTTAAGATTTTATTTATTCATTTGAGAGAGAGAATGAGATAGAGAGAGAGAGCATGAGAGGGGGGAGGGTCAGAGGGAGAAGCAGACTCCCCGCCGAGCAGGGAGCCCGATGCGGGACTCAATCCTGGGACTCCAGGATCATGACCTGAGCCGAAGGCAGTCGCTTAACCAACTGAGCCACCCAGGTGCCCCAGTATTGTAATGTCTTAACTATACTTAGTTTCTTCAAGACCTTTCCTTCCTTGTGCTATTTTCCTTCATGCTCTGTATAGCTTTGCTATACCCAAATATATAGTAAAGAGAAACAGTAAAGAAGCATTTGTCTCTTAAGTACCTTCGTCACCATGGCATAGTCCTATGCTGACATCCTAGTGTGTGTTCAAGATGGAGAAGGTCTCAGCTGAACTGGAATAAGGCATTTGAAGAGCGTGGATGTTACTCTCAGAGCCAATGATGGAGATGAGGAAATTTGGGGATAGCAAATTTAGATGTTCTTCCCAGAGTTCTTCCAAGTAAATGGGGATTCTTTTAATGTAAACAAATGACAGTTCCAACCATATTATAAGTCATAAATCTTTATGTATTTATTGAAGAATGAGCTCTTTCTCCCATCCCCAATGCCTTGGAACTTGGCCTAAATGTGACTCTAACTTGAGATTTAGTGTCTCACAAACGTTCGCCTGATTTAAATTTTAAATATTAAATTTCCTCTTTTGGATGATCAACAACATGGTCTTTGATGTAGTATAAAAAAGTTTTTTTTTTTTTTTAAGATTTTATTTATTTGAGAGAGAGAGAGAGCACGAGAAGGGGGGAGGGTCAGAGGGAGAAGCAGACTCCCCGCTGAGCAGGGAGCCTATTGCGGGACTTGTTCCCGGGACTCCAGGATCATGACCTGAGCTGAAGGCAGTCGCTTAACCAACTGAGCCACCCAGGCACCTATAGTATAAAAAAGTTTTATCTTTGTCTTTAGGATATTCTGCTTGAACGTCTGTCAACTTGGTATCGTGGAAAGGGCACGGACTTTAAAGTCAGACAGATACAGGTTTAAAATTCCAGCTGCACCACTTACTAGCAGTATGACCTTAGAAAATCGAAATGTACTTTTTGAGGTGGTGGTATTGTTTTTATTTGTAAAATATGTTTACTGTGAAAATTAAATGAGATAATATATAGTATTCCTGGCATATTAGTTGATGTCCCTCCATATCTTATATTAAACATATGTAGTAAAATTTGCTTAAAACAATTAACGATGGTATAGAGTGTGATTACATTATTTGATGATTTTTTTAATAAATTTTGTCCCGTGAACATTATCAAGTATCTCTTATCTGTCCAGCTCTGTGCGAGGTAATTGAGTCATAAAAATAATCACAAAGCTTGATTCCATTCTTAGAGGAGCTTCAGACTAATGGGATATGGACATCAGTGAGAAGTAATACCACCTTTATAATGTTTTATAATTGGGGAAATAGAAGTAATTTTCATCTTACACTGAACTGTGCTATCATAAATGCATTATTGCAATTGCTAGCATTTTTAAAGTTCAATTTTGGATGTGTTTGGATCTGTTTAAGAATGAGGATTTGCTGATTTTGGAAATTCAGTACAGAACTAAGACTGGATGCCTTACCAAGGGTTTTTCTTTGTTTTTATTCAAATGTTTTGGTTTATTTAACCCCCCAATTTTTTTTTTTGTATATCAAATTAGTGACTAGTTTATCTTATTTTATAATGCTTAGAAATAGGAAGATACAAGTATTCCATATCTGACCTGTAGTTGTAGGACCTGTCACTTAGCACATCATATGACGTTTATATAGATTATGCTTTAGTAGAGTTGTGTGCTCCAGGAAATTATTACCTTCTGTTACATATGCATCAACACTAGATGGTGCTGTGGGCTTAAATAAGTTTTCTGGTTAGAGGGTTCAGACATCTTTTGTTTTATCAAAATCTCTTGTTAAAGCATTTGTTTCAATAAAATCTGTTTTAAAAGTTGAAAATGCTGATGTTATTAATAAACTTTTACTTCTAAAGTTAGTGGTGATTTGTTCATGGTGTCTTTACTCTTATGTAGATTTTAATTACACACTGCTCCTTATAGTTACACAAACTAAGATGTCTTTATTTGTGGAACAAAATAGAAACATAAATCCTGCTTCTAAAAATGCTTTTAGAGAGAATTTTATCCTTCAAATTCTGGTTTATGTAGAGAGCTTAACTTAGAGAAAATAATAATTTAAGTCATATAGCACAATCTTTCTGCCTTTTTTCCCTCAATGTTAAGTGGTACTCTTTTTGCATGGAAAGTTAGTTTTTAAATTTCTTCTGAAATTCATCTGACTTTTTTCCCCCCTCTTGGCTTCCAGCTTTCAAGTTCTTTCAATGCTGTGTCTCTGTCTTTGGAGTTCTACCTTTGTCAAGTGCTTCTTAATTACTTGAGCAGTTTTCTTTATAGACACAAAGGTTTGGACACCTGTCCCAGAAACTCTAATTCATTGAGGCTAGGCAGGCTTGGGTATATGTAATTTTAAAAAATGGTTGGTTCTGTGAAAACTGTATTTTAAAAAGTAACTGCACAGTCAGGGTTGAGAACTATTCATGCAGACAAGACGCCATTAGGATTTTCCTGTTGACCTGGAGGAAGAAATAGCTAAGCTAAGCTATAAGAGGCAGTCGCTTCTTAGAGACAATTACTTTTTCCCTTCTTTCCAGTTTTCCTTATCATTTTAAAAAAATATTTATTTATTTGACAGAAAGAGACACAGCGAGAGAGGGAACACAAGCAGGGGGAGTGGGAGAGGGAGAAGCAGGCTTCCCGCTGAGCAGGGAGCCTGATGCGGGGCTCGATCCCAGGACCCTGGGACCGTGACCTGAGCCGAAGGCAGACTCTTAACCATCTGAGCCACCCAGGCGCCCCTTCCTTATCATTTAGGTGTTGAGATGTTGGGAGGTGGAGCCTCTGTGGAAAAGAGAATAAATGATGACAACCCACCCAACCCCAACCTCAGGACAGTATGGCTCTTTCATAATGCTATTCCCTAGGTATCAACTTGCTCCCTTTTCCCTTATAATGAGAATAGTTCATTCCAATGAGGAATCTCCATTATTTTGACATCTTGGGCAGAAGAACCATTTCTAACCACTTAATTAAGTTTAAGTTTGATTGTTCCTGTAGAATTTGCATTTTGCTTTTTGTTCCTATAGTTAAGAATTATCAAGTATCATGCTACTATCTGATCTTGGGCAAGTTATTGAACATTTCTGTGTCTCCATTTCCTGTAAAGCAAAATGACCACAGTAATCCCATTTCATAGGGATGTTGCAAATATTAGAAAGTTTATATAAATTTCCCAGCAATACATAGCACATAGAAACTGCTCAGTTACTGGTAGTTAAAAAATAAATAATGAATAATAGTCTTTGTAGTCCCAGGTAAATGAGCCCTATATTTGTCTTTATTTTTGTGAGATTAAACCTAAGTATATTTGTAAACTTAGATTCCATGTTTTTTTAATTTAGTTTATTTATCTTATTTATTTTATTTAAATTCAATTAGCCAACATATAGTACATCATTAGTTAGATTCCATGTTTTAAAAGTTGAATAACTGTATTTGTATTTGGAAAAGTGTTTTTTGTTTTTTAAGTTTTTATTTAAATTCTAGTTAGTCAACATACAGTATAATATTACACACAGTGTACAATGAAGTGATTCAGTGCTTCCATGCAACACCTGGTGTTCATCACAGCAAGTGCCACATCTTGATAAAAGAAATTGAATGCCTTGTTAAATAGATTATAGATGATAGGTTCATCTCTCTCCTCCGCAGGTTTCCTGGTACTGCATTTTGGGTTGCAAAGCAGAAGGGAGTTATGGAAAAGTAAGGCTAAATAATAATCATCTCCCAAACTCAGGAGAAGCGGTATGTCAAATTAAAAAAACCTCTAAATGTTAGGAAATCTTACCAAAAGTCTCATTAATGACAACTGAGTGGTTTTTTTTTTTTTTTACCTTCTTCTAATGTCATTATTTCAGTGAATTTCTCTAATTTCAATTTAAATCAAATTGCAAACTGCTAAAATCCAACAGTAAATACAAAGCTTTTATTTTATTTATTTTTTACATATAAGGGTTATTATATTTTTAAAGTCACATTACTTCAGTTTTCCATACATAAACTTGAAATATGTTTTTTTTTGAACAGATACCAGCTGATGGTAAAAGCATTTTTGAAGTGAAAGGTTTAGAAACCAATGAAAAATATGTCTTTGCAATTGCTGCTTATTCTTCTAATGGGAAGCTTATTGGTGATGCTATTGGGGAGACAACTAAACCAATTCTGGTTTATCCACCTCTTTCTGCTGTTACTGCTCGGATGTTCTTGACGCAGGTAGAAGAGATTTCTGCTAATTTTTTCTTCTATGTTTTTTTCTGTTAAACTGTTACTAAGTAATT
The DNA here is from genome assembly GCF_054177405.1 of Leptonychotes weddellii. Taxonomy (NCBI): domain Eukaryota; kingdom Metazoa; phylum Chordata; class Mammalia; order Carnivora; family Phocidae; genus Leptonychotes; species Leptonychotes weddellii. The sequence continues at coordinate 4,234 of NW_027740375.1, read as the reverse complement.
TGTAATGGGAAAAAAATCACAGTGGATATTCTAAAGCTCTTGTTATACATATTTCCATTACTGCAGTTTAGTCTCATAAAAATAGGAATCATTCCTTCTCTTTTTAGTGAGATTGATTTTTACAGTAGCATTTTTTTCTTGGATTACAAATGTATCCAGGAAAAAATGCCATTGTAAAAATTTAATTTTAATTTTAAATTTAATTTTAGAAATTTGGAAAATACTGAAATGCACAAAGAAGAAAATAAATGTTACCTGTTTATCCTATCATCCAGAGTAGCAGTTCTTAACTTGGGGCAATTTTGGCCCCCAAGGGACATTTGTCAATGTCTGGAGACATTTTTGGTTGTCATAACCTGAAAGGGTACTTCTGGCATCTAGTGGGTAGAGGTCAGGGATGCTGAAAAGCACCCTACAATGCAAACAACAGCCCTCCATAACAAAGAATGATCCAGCCCAAAATGTCAGTAGTGTCAAGATTGGGAAAGCCTGGTCCAGAGCTATCTTTTCATTTGTGTGCATGTGTGTGTGTGTACACTTATACACACACATTTATATATATACATATGCATACACATGTGTTTGAATTTATGTATAATATATAATCTAATCATGGTATATATATGTATTATTTCCTATCCTGATATTGTCATTTAATATATAATTGACATTTTTTTAATTCCATTAAGTATTCCTCCATAGCGTAATTTTTTTTTTTCATAGCGTAATTTTTAACAGCTGCATCTTCTAAAGATGTTGCCTCTTTTAACGATACTGCATCTTACAGATAGATTGTAGTTTACTTCGTAATCTTTACTGGTGGGCATTTTGATATTTTCCAGTCTTTTGCTATTATAAGCAAAGCTGTGATGTACATCTTGGTATATGAATCTCTGTCTGCATCCATGATTACTTTTTTGGGGGGAGAGATTTACAGAAGTGAAATTTCTGAGTTACTAAAGACACACAGACCCGAGTTCAAATTCCAGCTCCTCACACTAGCCATATGATATTGAGCAAGTAACTTTCATCTATGAAATGGTAATAGTAATAGTAGCTACCTCCAAGACGTATTATGAGTATTAAATGGAATTATGCATGATGTTTAACCAGTTCACTTGTCACACAGTAGGCACTTAATAAATATTGTTAATGTTTTTAGTTATGAATATACTCATGAATTAACATTTTTGCTGAAATGATTGCCTGTCTTAAAACATAACACCAGTGAATAGGACACTAGAAAGGGTGACTCACTGACCTAGGTCTTGAGAATCTTAATTTTAAGCCTATTGTTGGCTCTAGAAATGATGGCTATTTTAAATTTTATCACGTTTCTATTGTGCTATTATTTTTCTCTTAATTGTTGATTAGAATAATAAGGTAAGATCTTAGTGGTATTTTACATTATCATATTTTTCAAAGAAAATTAAATTGAGAGAATTGCTAGGATTTGTCTAGCATTGGTTTAGCATGTCATATTGGCTCATGGTTTTCTGATGTTTTTATTTCTTTGGAATCTAATATATTCCCTAATTTGCAGTGATGGAGTTATTTCAAAGTGAGGAACCGAATATTTTATCAAGGCCTAATTTTTCTCCAGGGAGGTTTGACTTTTGGGTTTCATTTGGCAGAACTTTCATTGAAAAGTTAATAAAACGAAGTCCAAGCTATTCTGCTGGAATAATGAGAAGTGTCATAAAGTAATGCCCAGTGTTTCATTATTGATACTATATTTGCAGTACTGTATTCATTTATGACAGCATATGAGCATTCTCTCTCATAATGTTAAGTGACTGAAGAAAAATGTTCTTACTTAGTAAAACTTAATTTACAGCTCAAGTTTAAGCTTTTAAGTACTAGCAAGAAAATGTCCCTTTCCTTTGGAATTGCAATCTATTTTTCATGAGAGTGGTTAGTTTTTAGTTTCAGGATAATTCAGTTCTTTAAAAAATATTATCATATGGGGCACCTGGGTGGCTCAGTCGGTTGAGCGTCCGGCTCTTGGTTTTGGCTCAGGTCATGATCTCGGGGTCTTCGAATTGAGCCTGGCATTGGGCTCCATGCTCAGTGGGGAGTCTGCTTGTCCTTCTCCTTCTCCCTCTGCCCCTTATCCTGCTCTCTCTCTCAAATAAATAAATAAATCTTTTAAAAAATATTATCATATATATTTTATAGTAAGAAATAGAGACATTTTCACTAAATGCCTATGATTAACTTGGCTTGGAATTTTAGGTTGGACTTTCAACTCAGCATTATTCTATATACATTAATAAAATCAGTTGAATCTTCACTAGGTTTCCCCTTAATGTAGAAAGCTATTAATTTAGATTATCTGGAAAATTGTTTGAAAAAAGATTATGAATGATATATTTTCTAATTTCCCCCCTTTATAGCTTCATTTGTTTTTATTTTTCCCCTTTAAGTCAGGAATGTCTAAATAATGTAATATAGAATGTGGAAAATTAGAAACCTCTGAGCAGGATTTTAGGATTTTAGGCAAATTACTCGGTCTCAATTTCCCTATCTCTACAATGGATATAAGACCCAATGTCATATATTGCTCAGTCAAATAATGAGTGGAAACAATGGCTTATTGAGAAAAATAAATGGGGGATATCATTTAATTAAAAACTACTATGTTCCAGGTATTTAAAGATTCATTATTATGTTTATTACAATAACTCAGTGAGATGGTATTACTACTTTTATAGTTGAGGAAACTGAGATGAATTTAATCCTTCCTCTGCCATTTTATTTGAGAAAGGGTGTCTCAGGGAGGTCATGTAATTAAGTAACCCACAGTAACTTGGGTATCAGATGGTAAGCCTGACACTTGAACCAGCTCATACCTTTCTACTGCTCTGTCTAGGTTCAAGGAAGTCATATATTCAACTTCTAACATGGGCCCGGTTCTTCTAGAGCCCATGTCTCTGCCATCTCTTCTCTCCCTGGGTTAGTATTGCTCAATGGGTCTTGATGATCAGTATTGGCAGTAGAGTTTGTTGCTGGGACAGGAATGCTTTGTCAGTAATAGCAGTGGTGGCAAAGACAACGAAATTCATACTTTTTTTTTTTTCACTTTATGAATAATTCACCAAAACTCTTTGATAAATAGAGATTTGCCCTTTGTCTATGACCAAATTAAAAACAATAAATCTACCAGGTAAAAGGTAGTCATCCCATTTTTAAAGCTCTTTAGGAAGTCTCAACTCTTCTTTTTCCTTTTATCCTCTAACTGAATATTGCTACTCTCTCTACTCATGTGTTTATTGATGAATTATTTATTGTCTATTTTGTGCTAGGTTCTCTGCTAGATGTCATCTCTCCTTCCTTGGAACTGTCTTTTTTATTAATCTCATTACTACAACAATAACCTATATTTAGGTAATGTTGACTTATGGTTTCAGTTAGGACTCTGATCGCAAGTTAAGGGCACTAGCCTGGCTTGGGGGAATGCAGCTAGGCCCCGGGAAGGCTGTGGACTCCAGGCAACTGTAGGTCTCATACCTTTGGTTCTCTGTATATATCTGCTTCTTTTTCTCCTTCTAAAGACTGACTTTCTTTACTTTCCATCTCTGAAGGAAAAATGGCAGCTCCTGCATTTTTATATCCCTCCATTTCAGCTATAAACAGAGACTGCCTGGCTGGCTCCTAATCTGGATTCTAGATTCCTAGGAAAGAGATTCTGAGTGGCCCATCATATAAAATGAGTCTGACATCTTTTTTGATGTTTGACCACTGACTTGTTTTTAAACCTCACCCCTCTTTTCTCCTTTGGTTCCATACACAGGCAGGCTGATAGGAGGTCTGTGAGCTCACCTTTGGTTCTAACAGGAAATTTAAATCTCCCAGGTGGCAACAGCTTTTCCCATCCCTACCCCTCCGCACCTCCAGCCACTAATCAAGGCCCAACACATTCCTTCCCAGGCCTGCTTGTGCCTGCCCAACACTCCCTGGGAGCCCCTTGTGTGAGTAATAAACTTTCTCTCAAATTCTCCTGGTGCATGTAGTGCCTTTAGCCTCGACAGCAGAACCACACTTTGGGTGGCCTGCTTTGTAGAGGGGGCTATAAAACACCCAGTTTTTTTTAAAATTTTTTATTGTTATGTTAATCACCATACATTATTACATCATTAGTTTTTGATGTAGTGTTCCATGATTCATTGTTTGCGTATAACACCCAGTGCTCCATGCAGAACGTGCCCTCTTTTTTTTTTTTTAAAGATTTTAT
>NW_027740374.1:0-308 GCF_054177405.1 Leptonychotes weddellii | reverse complement strand
AGCCCACACTCTTCATGAGGCCACTTTACTTTCCAATCTAGCTCTCATTTAATCTAACACCCCAAAACTGGGCATGGGAGAGGTGCAATTTATGTTACAACTGTGCCAAATCAAACTAGGACTTATTGCTGACTCTAATGTTTCAGCTGTATTACCTCGATCGATTGGCTTGTATTACTAAAGTCTCATAGTTACACAACGAGACTGAATTTTATTTATAAAATTAATACAGGAATATGGCAGCAGGGGACAAATTCCTGAAAATCCATAGCCTCCTTTGTACTCTGGAGGCACTGCTAAGGATTTTT
>NW_027740373.1:0-308 GCF_054177405.1 Leptonychotes weddellii | reverse complement strand
CTGGCAAGAAGGGAGAGTATCAGTTAAAGGCCCCTGCAGGCCATGAGGCCACACGAAATGGATGCCCAAGGCAGCAATATTCCGGTGTAGTAATCTCCCTTTATGTCTTGAATACAAAATAAAAAGAGCTTTAATCACATGTTAATTATTTTTTCAATTTGGGGTGCTTGGTACATAAGCATTTATTTTACTTAATTATCATCCTTAAAAAATAACAATATTTAGAGTACTTGTCTGCAAAATTTTCCTTTCACTATGATAAATTAGAATTTCCTCTATTGTTTTTTAATGTAGGAATCTGTTTTTTT
>NW_027740372.1:0-308 GCF_054177405.1 Leptonychotes weddellii | reverse complement strand
CATCCTGAAAAGCACGGTTAGCCTTTTAACAATGAAAATACCCAGGGTTCTATTCTGCTCAGTAGGTTAGGAAGTCATTTCTTTGCACTTGACTGGTTTGGTCCGTTACCCTGGGATATTTATTTAAAGAAGAGAATACTAGGCCCCACTCTGACTTTTGAATTAGAACTCACGGGGTGATTCTGACATGTAACCAGGTCTATAAAATCTTGAGCTAAACTTTAAGTTACCAATTAGTAAACTACTAAATTTTTAAAAAGTATCTGCTTTCACATACAAAGATGCTACTTCAATATTTTATGGGGTAT
>NW_027740371.1:0-308 GCF_054177405.1 Leptonychotes weddellii | reverse complement strand
GGCGGCGAGCCGGCGGGTGGAGGCCCGGGCCCGGCACTCAGGCCGAGGGCTGGCGCGGCTGGTTCCCAGCACGTGGGACAAGAAAGCAGTGACAGCTCCTCCACGCACTGGGGAGTCCATTCATCATGTCAGGAGACCAGCCTGCTCTGACAACGCGGCCACTCAGCAGGACGGGCACAAGTGCGTTGACAGAAACATGCGGAGCTTCCCATCCGGTGGCAGGTGCCACAGAAAGGAACTCATGGACACGGCTGGTCCCAGGGCATCATACTCGGTCTTACACGAGTCGGCTGTCATTGACTCGATCC
>NW_027740370.1:0-308 GCF_054177405.1 Leptonychotes weddellii | reverse complement strand
TTTTATATACCCATCATAATATTCCACTATGAGTAACTATGATCTTCCCAGATCTTTCTCTGCAACTAGGCTAATGTTTTTCTCATTCAATATTGCAAATAGCATTGCAATAAATATCTCTGTACACAAATTTATATTTGCTTCCTTGATTTTTTTTTTTTTTAAGGAGAAATTCCTAGAAGTGGCATTATCAGGCCAACGGACATAAATATTTTTGTTTGGTACCCTGACAAGCATGGAGGATCTTTTCATCTTTATTCATTTGCCAAGTGAAAAATTGGATTTTATCAATTTTCATTTACATTTTT
>NW_027740369.1:0-308 GCF_054177405.1 Leptonychotes weddellii | reverse complement strand
AAGATCTTCGTGTTGGGACGAAAAGCTGTGCTCTGGGTTCCCCAGGACTTTCTCATTCAGAGTGAATTTGCCGTAGCTCCCGTCTCTCTGAATTGAAATGCACCTCTCACTTCCCGCTCAGCTTGTGAGATGAACCAGACCTCACTCAGCTCCCACGCACGCCCCCCTCAGCTCTGCCACATCCCAGGGCCGTGACCAGCCCCCCTAGCTGCAGTCTCCCCAGATCCAGATGGTACTAACTGGTCTCCCCCAGAACTGATCTGCAGCCTGTGGGCCAGAGCATGCTGAGCACTCCAAATCTGGGAGTT
>NW_027740368.1:0-308 GCF_054177405.1 Leptonychotes weddellii | reverse complement strand
TAGTCTTGATTCTTAAAGGAAAACACAAAATAGACCTATTTTATAATAAAGTCTTCTTATTTGGGGAGACTGGGTGGCTCCGTTGGTTAAGCATCTGTTTTCGACTCGTGTCATGATCCCAGAGTACTTCCTGCCTACCAGTCGCTCCCCCTGCTTGTGCTCTCTCTCTCTCTCTCTCTGTCCAGTAAGTAAATAAAATGTTAAAAAAAATGAACTCTTCCTATGAGGTATAGTTTCCCTATTTATCTCTGGCAATGGTTCTAAGAGGCATATATAACAGATTCAAAACACAAACATGAATACATTTC
>NW_027740367.1:0-308 GCF_054177405.1 Leptonychotes weddellii | reverse complement strand
GAAAAACAAACAGGGTTCTAGAGGGGAGGGGGGTGGGAGGATGGGTTAGCCTGGTGGTGGGTATTGAGGAGGGCATATTCTGCATGGAGCACTGGGTGTTGTGCACGAACAATGAATCATGGAACACTTCATCTAAAACTAATGATGTAATAAGGGGATTAACAAAAGAATAAAAAAAAAATAATAAAATAAAATAGAAGTAGAGGGGCGCCTGTGTGGCTCAGTTGGTTAAGCGACTGCCTTCGGCTCAGGTCATGATCCTGGAGTCCCGGAATCGAGTCCCACATCAGGCTCCCTGCTCAGCGGGG
>NW_027740366.1:0-308 GCF_054177405.1 Leptonychotes weddellii | reverse complement strand
TGTGGGGCTCGATCTCACAACCCTGAGATCATGACCTGACCTGAGATCATGAGTTGGACACTTAACTGGCTGAGCCACCCAGACACCCTTCAACCAGCAATTCTTTATATTAAAATTTCCCGGCTCCATTTTCTGGTGTGGTGTCTCACTCCTGTATGAATCCTGACTGTGACAGGTCATCACAAACTTGGAACTTTAGTATTTTCCTGGTGGACTGACTCTTGTCGTCATGATGAAATGGCTCTCCTTCCTGGGGGTGCTTGTTTGCTTTAAAGCCAAAGTTACTTTGTTTTACAGTCATATTGTGG
>NW_027740365.1:0-308 GCF_054177405.1 Leptonychotes weddellii | reverse complement strand
CATCGGGCTCCCTGCTCGGCAGGGAGTCTGCTTCTCCCTCTGACCCTCATCCCTCTCATATTCTCTGTCTCTCATTCTCTCTCTCTTAAATAAATAAATAAAATCTTTTAAAAAAAATTTAAAAAAATAAAAATAAATAAAAATAAAAATGTAATGTTTCAATATCCCTTCAACTAGATTTTGGAAACCTACCTCATTCTAATTTAGTGAGACTTAGCCACATTGCATAATTGTTCATGAAATCACTAGGAGTCTCAGCATCCCTTAAAAGGATGTAGGGAAAGCACTTAAGCCCTACGAAATAAGTT
>NW_027740364.1:0-4705 GCF_054177405.1 Leptonychotes weddellii | reverse complement strand
CACATGAAAAAATGTTCATCATCATTAGCCATCAGGGAAATCCAAATCAAAACCACATTGAGATACCACCTTACACCAGTTAGAATGGCAAAAATGGACAGGGAAAGAAACAACAAATGTTGGAGAGGTTGTGGAGAAAGGGGAACCCTCTTACACTGTTGGTGGGAATGCAAGTTGGTACAGCCACTTTGGAAAACAGTGTGGAGGTGCCTCAGAAAATTTAAAATAGAACTACCTTATGACACAGCAATTGCACTCCTGGGTATTTACCCCAAAGACACAGATGTAGAAAAGAAGGGCTATATACACCCCAATGTTCATAGCAGCGATGTCTGCAATAGCCAAACTGTGGAAAGAGCCGAGATGCCCTTCAACAGATGAATGGATAAAGAAGATGTGGTCCATATATACAATGGAATATTATCTCAGCCATCAGAAAGGATGAATACCCAACTTTTACATCAACATGGATGGGACTGGAGGAGATTATGCTAAATGAAATAAGTTAAGCAGAGAAAGTCAATTATCATATCATTTCACTTATTTGTGGTACATAAGGAATAGCATGGAGGACATTAGGAGAAGGAAGGGAAAAATGAAGGATGGGAAATCAGAGGGAGAGATGAACCATGAGAGACTATGGACTCTGAGAAACAAACAGGGTTTTAGAGGGTAGGGGGGTGGGGGATTGGTTAGGCCGGTGATGGGTATTAAGGAGGGCACGTATTGCATGGAGCACTGGGTGTTATACGAAAACAATGGATCGTGGATCACTACATCAAAAACTAATGATGTATTGTATGGTGACTAACATAACATAATAAAATTTTTTTTAAAAGATGCTTAAATATGGTATAACATGGAGAAAATCAGAGTACCTTCACAGTACTGGTGCAAGCATGTTTTTTTACTGGGACTTCAGAAGTCATGAGGGAGGGAACTCAGGAAAGGTATGAGGACTGTGGCCTATGTGTGCACTATCAGGTTCCCCATCACCATGAACAATCCATCCCTTGCTCCTACTTGAAAATTGCCTGTGATATGAAAGCAAGAAGTCACCACATGAAATTTTTGTCACTAGCAAAGCCAGTATGTTTAAGCTTCAATATTTTTCCCAGGTTAGAATTCTTCATTGTGTTAACTAAATGTACACCACTGCCTCCCAAATCCAAAAGTATGGGAAGCCAGCTAGATAGAGGGCTATTTGTGCCTCACTCTACTGCACTGCAAACAAATAAGGGGATTGTCTTTCCTGTTCTCCCTTGTTTCTTGGGACCTACATGGGTATCTGCACACACTAGATGCGCAGTAAGTATTTTTTGAATCAATTTTTTTTATTCTAGTAACTTTTTTATCATACAAGTAACACACACCCATTGTGGAAAACAAACTATAGATGAACAAAAACATGAGCAAACTTACCCACTTCCTGCCTCCAGTAGTTTTCAGGCTTTTTCTTTGCATATATACACATATAATTCATGTTGTATTATAACCCTCACATTTTTATGAGCACTGAGGAAAGATCTAGAACTAGAAAATTCTTGGAAATAATCACAGTGTCCCTAGGATATTAGAATCAATTGATTATTGATTGTTGAGGCCTGGACTGGGTTTTGGGGGGTAGTCTCCAGATAACAACTAGGGCATCTCCACCTATTGAACTCTCAACTGTTGGGCTTCCCTTTTAGTAGCAGCATCATAAACTGCATAACTTCTGTCTTTCTTTGTCCTGGTATTACAGGTCCAAACTTTATGGGTTTGTCCAACTCCTATTTCTTCTTCCTCCTGAGTTGACTTCTTGACTGTAGGAATTCTTAGACACTTTGCATTGAGAGCTTGAAACCAGCTGGTGCTTCTGAGCCTCCAAGCCTCATTCTATAGTACTTGGTGGATATCAGGCTTTGTTTCTTCAAAGGTTGAGTCCATTTCCTTTTTAGCTGGTATGCTGTTAGGAATGCAGCCTACACCTTCCAACCACTCTCTATGCGGTGGTCCTCACTCTGCTCCTGGACAAGTGTGGTAGTTCTGTCCAGATTTGTGAGTTTTGTGACTCTGGGTCTACCAACCTTCTGTCCTGTGACTCCGATCTCTCAGTCAGGCCTTTACATCCTGAACATTTTTTGAGGCATATTTTCACCATGATTCCATACTGTTTTGGTCCCATGGAGGAGCAGTACCAGGAATTTCCCAGGTTTTGAGGGACAAGTAGTTCATGGTGATAGATCCAGACATGGTAGTTATGGTTCCTACCTTAGAAAATTATGTTGGGCTAGAGAGTGGATCCTACACTGTCAGAGTATGCCTCATAGCAAACTTTTTGGGAGCCCTTTTTCTTTAAATTTTATTTTATTGTATTAATCACCATACATTACATCATTAGCTTTTGATGTAGTGTTCCATGATTCACTGTTTGCGTATAACACCCAGTGCTCCATTCAATACGTGCCCTTTTTAATACCCATTACCAGGCTAACCCACCCTCCCACCCTCCTCCCCTCTAGAACTCTCAGTATGTTTCTCAGAGTCCATAGTGTCTCATGGTTTGTCTCCCCCTCCGATTCACCCCCTTCATTTTTCCCTTCCTACTATCTTCTTCTTTTTTTTTTTTTAACATATAATGCATTATTTGTTTCAGAGGTACAGGTCTGTGATTCATTAGTCTTACACAATTCACAGAGCTCACCATGGCACATACCCTCCCCCATGTCTATCACCCAGCCACCCCATCCCTCCCACCCCCCACCACTCCAGCAACCCTCAGTTTGTTTCCTGAGATTAAGAATTCCTCATATCAGTGAGATCATATGATACATGTCTTTCTCTGATTGACTTATTTCACTTAGCATAATACCCTCTAGTTCCATCCACGTTGTAGCCCTTTTTTAAAATTAAATCCCAAAAACTTGAGAAATTCTGAGGCTTCAGATGTTAAAGTGAAAATAAACAGCTTGTTTGATATTTTCTAAGGACAAAAAACCTTTTTTATTAATTCAATATACTCCCAAAGTGCTACACAGTATTATTGTTTGCTTGGTATATCTTGCCCTGCACTGATGTCTCCCAAGATTTCAATTTGAATTTAGTTCAGGTTCTATGATGTTCCTTTGACCATTTAAATAGCTTGGATGGGACACTCTTTACGCCAATATTTCAACAGTCTGGTAGACAGAGTGAGACTTATCTCTAAGCAGATGACCCCAACATAGGGGCAACTGAATTTCATATTATAGGTCCCAAGTATGGGAGAGTAAAAGAAAAATTTTTAAGTTTTACTGAAATTTTAACACATGGTTGGGCTCTTAGCTCTGCAGATCTAAAAAAGAAATAAAACAAAAATAAAAACAAAACTCAAACAGGCCAACATAAATGCTAAGTGAAAAAAAGTCATTGTTTCAAAGATCCCTTGAAACGTCACGGTGGGAGGAGGAAGATCAAGTGGTAAGGCCCTCTGAGCATGGCTTCAGCAGCCTGACAGCTGTACCATCAACTGGCTGTGTGGTCTCAGTCCTGGTACAAAACTGTTGGGATCTTTAGTTTCCCCATTTGTAAAATCTGATTCTTAAGAGCACCTACCTTATGGGTTGTTTAGAATAGTAAATGAGTTCATGTAAGTCATTTAGGGATTCCAAGCATATGACAAGCACCAGTATGTTTTTCATCTTATAATTATGCCAATTTTTCTTCTAGAAACATTTCTCACATCCCCTTTTCCCCTTTTCCTGTCTCCTAATCCACTCTCTTCACATTATCACACTTCCTAAACTTTCAGCTCCATCTCTCCCTCTAAGCCATAACTTCTTAGATTTAATTCTAATTCTCACTTCCTCCTCTGCCTGCCCCTGCCCAAGCTCTCCCTGGGATTTTTACTGACCAGATGGAGCTATCTGTCCTTAGGCCATTCCTTCTTTTCATTCCCTTTTATCCTACTCTGATGATTTGCAACCTTGGCATTTTGGTCCAGATAATTCCCCTTGATGGGTATGGGGGTACTGTGTGGTGCTTTGTGGTGTGTATAGCTGCATCTCTGGCCTCCCCTCACTGGATGCCAGTAGTATGAGACCCTGCCACCTCAATATCTAGAAACAACCAAAAATGTATCTCAATACTGACAGACTCCCCCTGGTTGAGAACTGCCTATCTGCCTATTTCTCACCCACTGCCCCACAGTGCAGCATAAAAACACTCACAGCCCTCTATTTTTTCTAGTCTAGGGCTATAATTCATCACCCTCTGTAGGGCAGTGGCGGGTCTGAGGAGCAGACAGAAGGGCACACAACAGACCACCTAGAGAGGGGCAGAGTGAAATAACACATGAACCACCCGTGGTAACGAGGGACAGAATATTTATTTTTTTACAGGGTCAAGCACAAGTGCTGCCAATTGCTGGCAGGTGCAGTGGGGCAGGGACTGTGTGATTCAGGACCAGGTGGAGAGAGCCTTCTGGAGACAGCTCAGACCCTCTCAGCCTGGGCAAGCGAAAATAGGGGATCCTGGAAAGGCTGCATCTCAGGTGGCTTTTTCCGGTCCCCATGGATTCTTATTTCCTCTAAGATTGGTTGTCTCAGCATCAGGATCCCGGGTCAGCAACAGTCCCTGGAGCCATGGCCACACCCAGAGCCCCCAGACTGCCACCCACTGCCACTGTCACAGGTGTCAGAGCTGTGGAGCCAGCATCTGTGGGATCTGTGGTGCCTGTGGTGGC
>NW_027740363.1:0-308 GCF_054177405.1 Leptonychotes weddellii | reverse complement strand
CATGAAAGAATACAACCCTTCATTGGGTACACTCATGTATTTGAGTGCATAGAAAAGTCTAGAAAGACATGCTCCTCTGGAAAAGAGTTAGGGAATGAGGGCTGATTATGGAAGAGAAGTTTAGACTTAATTTATTATAAGGTGTTAGTACGGGCTACTTGTGATTATAAAAAAAAATCTGGCATGCATTTGTAATGACATGGATGTAACTAGAGGGTATTATGCTAAGCGAAATAAGTCAATTGGAGAAAGTCATGTATCATATGATCTCACTGATATAAGGAATTCTTAATCTCATGAAACAAACT
>NW_027740362.1:0-308 GCF_054177405.1 Leptonychotes weddellii | reverse complement strand
CCAGTGTTGGCAAACAGTGGGTAGCAAGGAGCACACCTCCATCTAACATGGTAAATATTTCACTCGTTCATTCGCTGTGTCTCCACCTTTCACAGGAAAGCAGGGGTGGGTTGTCTGTTCTGCTCATCACTTTATCTCCAGCGCCTGAAAGTCCTTGGCACAAAACAGGCGTGCAGCAAGTATTAGTTGAATGAAGGACGGATGAATAATCAAATAAATGAGAATATTTCATTGGTTTGCTCTGCATTTCCCAAACTATATGTTATGCTATCAGAGTTTCAAATAAGCCAAATTTATTTTCTTAGTAT
>NW_027740361.1:0-308 GCF_054177405.1 Leptonychotes weddellii | reverse complement strand
GATGATTTCAGGAGTCACCTTATAAAATAGTGTATTAAAGAGTGTAGGATCCGATGTGATAACTCCAAACTTTATTACAGTAATAATTTCAAAATAATCCTGCAAAGAATATGAGAGGAATATTCTTGAAGTAAACACTTTCCTATTTAATTTTTTAGTATATATACTTATATATCTCTTCTCATGATCAAATTTATCCCACTGTTTCTCCCAGTATTTATGTTTGAAATATTTTTACAGAATACACTTTGTTTTTCCTTTGACTAAGTAATTTTAAATACATCACTGTAGCAGTAAAGACTCAAGGT
>NW_027740360.1:0-308 GCF_054177405.1 Leptonychotes weddellii | reverse complement strand
TGGTATTAAGAGTCTACTAGCAGGTTAGTCCTGAACTCTAGTGTAACAGAGAGAATATTTACTGTGCACCTCCTCTGTGCACCGCATAGCTCACTGGGAATGCAAAAGTGACAATGATAGGGCATCTAATCCCTGTGTTCATAGTCATTGTCTAGTTTATAAAATAGATCCATATACATTATTTCCCATAAAAAACATTCTAAATGATCCTTCTAATTATCAGGTAGTGTTTCCTTCTAATTATCGGTAAATGTGTGTGTATACATACACACACATTTATAATGTTCTAAAAGAGTTTATCATATTTA
>NW_027740359.1:0-308 GCF_054177405.1 Leptonychotes weddellii | reverse complement strand
TGTATTGTTCCTAATTTTGGCATTACCTCCATGGGGACAGTGGTTGTGTTGGTATATTTTTGGATTCCTCACTGTATACTGTACAGATATAGACTTAGCCCGATGACAATCCATGGAAAGACCTTACTGAGAGCCCTAGAGTCTATGCCAGGCATCATCCTTGATTTGGAAATAGATGCGGAAGACTCACTTCTTGCACCTAATGTCTCACACATCTATTTGAGCATTTTGTAGGCAGCCTCAAATCTGCTTTTGAGAGTAGGTAAAATATAAGTGACTTTGCATATGTTATTAACAAATGTGTAACT
>NW_027740358.1:0-308 GCF_054177405.1 Leptonychotes weddellii | reverse complement strand
GGTGGGTGTGATTTGGGGGCTGCAGGAACCGTGCAGTGCGGCCGGTGGACTCTGCGTGGCAAGGTCGTGAGGCCCGAGTAAACCAGCCTGGCCAGGTTTGGGGTCTGGTCTCTGTGCTCTGTCTGAAAATGTCTCTGTGTCCCAGTGTCTCTCCTTGAAGGATTTGTTTTAACCTCTCCAAATTTCTAATTTGTTTTTCTAGAATAACGTGATTTCCTACTCTTTCAAGCACTTAGGAAAGATGAGTAGTGTTTACAACAGTGGCTCAGTAAGTGGCGGTCCGTGGTGTGTCTACAGCAGTCAGGCTG
>NW_027740357.1:0-308 GCF_054177405.1 Leptonychotes weddellii | reverse complement strand
TCTTTAAAAAAAAAAAAGGCTAAAAACTCTCATTCTGAAAGAGGTTAATAATATGCATGTGAGTTTGGAAAGTTCTGGACAAATTTCAATGTCAAGAGTACTTTTTTTCCCAGAATTCTGTGACTAATATATTTTTTAAAATAAACATTAGGCAAGCTTTACCTAATTTAAAACAGAATCCCTATAGAGAGGAAATCAGCATTGTCAAAGTCACTAGACAGATTGGAAATGTTGGAAGAATGTAGTATAGACAAATTTAAAGGGAGAACAATTAAAGAAAAATAAAAAAAAAATCTAGAGCAAATGTG
>NW_027740356.1:0-308 GCF_054177405.1 Leptonychotes weddellii | reverse complement strand
GGCGGGAAGCCTGCTTCTCCCTCTCCCACTCCCCCTGCTTGTGTTCCCTCTCTAACTGTGTCTCTCTCTGTCAAATAAATAAAATCTTTAAAAAAAAAAAACAAAAAACAACAACTTTCAGTTGTAAAATAAGTCAATCATAGGTAAGGTACAACATAGGTAATATAGTCAATAATATTGAAATAATTTTGTATGGTGACAGTAACTAGACTTATTGTAGTGACCATTTTGTAATGTATAAAAATATCAAATCACTATGAGGTTCACCTGAAACTAATAGGATATTTTATGTCAGTTTTATTTCAATT
>NW_027740355.1:0-308 GCF_054177405.1 Leptonychotes weddellii | reverse complement strand
ATGATCCTCTAGCCGTGCCCCATTGTGAACTGATTTATTGTGTTTAGTTCATTTTCCCCATTTGAAAATGGACTAAAATCCTTGCTTGGGACCATATAATTCTTATCTGTAGATTTTAGAATAAGGCATCAGGTTTCTGCTAAGGATAAGTTAGGATAAACATTTTGGTTTAAGATATTAAATACATTTGACTTTTAGGGTCCAGGTGGAGATAGGACATTTCTGTCCTAGGTGTGCGGATTTCCTTGGAAAATCAGGGCTTTGGGACAGCACAGGCTTGAATTTGTTTCCTGGTTTTGCCACTTACT
>NW_027740354.1:0-308 GCF_054177405.1 Leptonychotes weddellii | reverse complement strand
TGTGGAATGATGTTGAACATTTATTCATGTGTCTGCTAGCCATTTGTAGGTCTTCTTTGAAGAAATATTCCTCTATGTGTTCTGCACATTTCTTGACTGGATTTTTTTGTTGTTGTTGTTGAGGGGGTGTTGAGTTTGATAAGTTCCTTAAAGAATTTGGACACTACCCCTCTATCTGATATGTCATTTATGAATATCTACTCCCATTCTGTAAGCTGCCTTTTACTTTGGTGAGTGTTTCTGGGGCTGTGCAAAAGATTTTTTATCCAAATGAAATTGCAATGGTTCATTTTTGTTGTTGTTGCTAT
>NW_027740353.1:0-4705 GCF_054177405.1 Leptonychotes weddellii | reverse complement strand
AAGCAATCAAAGAAATGCAAAATATATTCAAATACACTCATTGTGATGTTATTTTAAAGAGCAAAAAATAGCTTTTATGTCCAAAAATTGGGGATTACTTTGATAAATTAAGGGACATCATGGATTTTATAGTTTTGGGAGACTATTTCATGACATGGGAATATACACATGATATATTAAATGTTACAAAATAGAGCATATCATCCCATTTTGTTATTTTAAAAAAATATACACAAAGAATATCACAAAGAATTAAATACATCCCAAACCTAAAATGCTCATCTCTGAGTGATAGATATATGAGTAAATAATTTTCTTCTTCACACATTTATTTTCCAAATTTTCTATAGTGAAATTTTATGATCTGGGGAAATGTTATTGATCACATAGAAAAACAGCTCAGATCTTATGTCATGCTGACAGGGTGAGCTGATAGCATCACATTCATGCATGAATTAACAACATAGTTGAGACATTCCAGAATCTTGCATTTCTGGCATGGTTGCTTCTCTCCAGATTGTGTCATCATCCTTCTCTCAGTACAAAATGTTATATATATAAGAAAAATAATACATAATTAAAAATATCAGCTCTGAATACACTTCAAAACAACATATATTCCAAATTACTTCAGGGTGTACAATATAAAATTAATGGTCAAATCAAATGTATGTGTTCTGAAGATTGGGAACAACTTTTTCGATGCTCATTCCAGTCTCTTTCCCTCTGAACAGGTGAAAAAATAATGCAGTTCCATGTTCATGAAGTCAATAAACCAGGCTTCCTCCAAGTGTTACTTTAGCTAACCTGTTTCCAACAACTTACCAAAAATGCAGAACATCCTGGGGGCACCTGGGTAGCTCAGTCGTTAAGCGTCTGCCTCCGGCTCAAGTCATGATCTCAGGGTCCTAGGATCAAGCCCCGCATTGGGCTCCCTGCTCCATGGGAAGCCTGCTTCTCCCTCTCCCACTCCCCCTGCTTGTGTTCTCTCTCTCGCTGTGTCTCTCTCTGTCAAATAAATAAATAAAATCTTTAAAAAAAAATGCAGGACATCCTGGATTTAGAATGATAGAATTCTACATTATCTAAGAAACTAATGCTTTTATTTATGGTTATTGCCCAAATACACATGATGCTAATGATACAGAATTTACTCTTACTATATAGATTTTTTTTTAAGATATAGTTATTTATTTATTTGAGAGAGAAGGAGAGAGAGAGTGCACACGCACCAGCGGGGGTTGGGGGGGCAGAGGGAAAGAATCCCAAGCAGACTCCCCAATGAGTGCAGAGCGCCATTCAGGGCTGGATCCCATGACCCCGAGATCATGATCCAAGCTGAAATCAAGAGTCAGAGGCTCAGCCAACTGTTCCACCCAGGCGCCAAGCTATATTGACTTTTTTAACATGAGTTTCATATATTACTATTGTCATGTCCTCTCCTCAGCTCAATTCATACTTATTAAATAGAAGGCAGTGAAATGAATGGAATTCCAGATCATGGCAATCCCTCCACCTAGCTAAACCTCAAATTTCTTATCTGTAAAAGGGGGCATTGGATGGATAGATTTAGTGTCTTGCCACTACTATCGTTCTATGATTCTATGACCATTGCCACAACCTTATCTATTTTAACAGGGAAACACAGGCCTGAGCAAATACGAAGCCATGTGGCCAGAATCTAAAGGATATCAAGAGGGGCTCCCATGAACTTTGGCTACAAACCCAAAGAAATCCCATCAGTAGGTCAACACAAACTCAATGTGTCTTCTTATTTCTATGTTAGTTTGATGTGTTTTATCATTGGGAATTTCTCAGGGATATCAGTGGTCTCACTGGGCTAAAATCAAAGTATTGGCAAGGTTGTATTCCTTTCTGGAGGCTTTAGGGGAAAATATATTTTTTTGCCCACTCCTGCTTCTAGACACTACATACATTCCTTAACTCGTGGTCACCATCTTCCATCTTCAAAGCCAGTAATGGGGATTGGATGGAGTCCTTCACACACTGCATTGTTCTGACCTCCAGTTCTGCCTCCTTCTTCTGCTGTTAAGAATTCTTGTGATTTCAGGGGTGCCTGGGTGGCTCAGTCGTTAAGCGTCTGCCTTCGGCTCAGGTCATGATCCCAGGATCCTGGGATCGAGTCCCACATTGGGCTCCCTGCTCTGCGGGAAGCCTGCTTCTCCCTCTCCCACTCCCCCTGCTTGTGTTCCTGCTCTCGCTATGTCTCTCTCTGTCAAATAAATAAATAAAATCTTTAAAAAAAAAAAGAATTCTTGTGATTTCATTGTGCCCACCCAGATAATCCAGAGTAATCTCAAGGTTTATGAAGCAGTTCATCAAGATTTAGGACAGAGGCCAAGAGAATCCAAACTACTAAAAATTAATTCATAGTTCATTAATCTAATAAATAATCAGTCCAACTTAGCAATAAATCAACTATCCAAGCTTATGCTTTGATTTAGCTGAAGGACATATGCAAAATCTACATAAAATATAACAGAGTATGCAAAAATATTATGAGGCCTAAGAATCAATTCATCTGTTTATCTCATGCCCCTTAAACTAACTCACCCAAGAGACTGTCACTGTTATTTGATGATATGGATCATTTATTTTGCAGTTAACTTTGACTTTTAACTGGATAAACAAGCCAAGAGATAAATCATTATCCCTCTCTTGAAGGTTTTTATTTTGAGCTTCCTACTTAAATGTGCAATTGCCTGAGAAGTTCTTGAAACCCCCCAATTTTTTTTTTTAATGCACAAACATTAGCTCATGGAAAAATAATGAAAATGGATGCAAAAGAATGTTATCAGCTTTATTTTTTTAAAGGTATTTTCGTTATTGCTTGGTTCTCCTTAAAAAAATTCAACAGATACTTATTATTTACATTAAAGTATTTGTCTAAATACTCTACCATATGGTCTCAGTTACATTTGCACTATTTTACCAACATGTATTATCACATTTGCTTGAGGAAAAGGAACTCAGTGGATTAAGTAAGAAAATAACAGAAAATGAAAAGCCATACCTCTGGTCCTGTGCCAGCCTAATCCTGCTCACCTGTGCACCTGCTTCTCTGCTAGCGATCCAGGCTGTCTTGACTCTAGTATGCCCCCTAAGCCTGGATATTGTGCCAAATCTATTTCACTAGAAGCTATATTGTTTCTCCACTGATTATAAATAATACTATACTTGAACACTGGCGTTTTCCAGGTAATGAGGATAGTCATATATTCATTTGCCAAGTGATCTCTCACCATGTGTGATACTGAAAAATGCCTTTTGGTCTCAGAAATTCCAGGGGAAAGGGACTTTCTTGGCATGGAATTTAGCCCCTAAAGGTAAAAATCCAGGCACCAATATTTGTGGGCCTTTACTCAGATAAGACAAGTCACTCTCCCAAAGCCATATTGCCACTAAGTGATAGAGAAAAACCTTGAACCCAGGCGGCCTGATTTCCATGGGATTAACAACTACTCATACCATTCATTGCACTGTTCTATGACCTCCCAAGCAACAGAAATCATGGTCATGTGTGCATACAGCTTGAATTAAGTCTACCTTTTTTCTCCTTGCATTGGGCTGGTCAGGGAAGAAGAACACAGTGTTCCCTAGGTTTGATGGTATTTTGAAATGCCATAGGGAGTCCAGTTGGAGACTGGCTCCAGCTCAAAGGATCTCAAATTGTTGCATATGTCCTCAGAATTTCCAAACCACATTTAGGTAAACCAGCCAGTGAGGCAGCTCCAGAGGCATCTCAGATTCATTAGGATGATCCAGGAAAGAGAAGCAAAATGCCACTTTAAAACACATTTGAGGAGGAGGGAAAGATGGTGGAGGAGTAGGGGACCCTATTTCAACTGGTCCCCGGAATTGAGCTGGATATCAACCAGACCACTCTGAGCACCCACGAAACCAGCCTGAGATGTAAGAAGATCTGGACCTCTACAAACAGAATATCGCAAGTGGTTGGTTTTGGGGTACGAAGCGGGGAGCCGTGATTCCACAGGCAGATATCGGAGGATAAACGGTAGCGGGAGGGAGCCTGGACGTGGGGATCCTACACCGCCGGTGAGCGACAGCCTCGGGCCCTGCGGACAGACACAGACTCGCAGACCGGTAGCATGGGGAAAGGACTTTAGGGCAGCCCCCAGGGTGGAAACCCAGAGGGCGGGGTTGCGCGAGCGATCTGGGGGCGGCTGGCGGTTTTAGAAGCACAAAGGGCAGAGACGTGCCCCGACCTAGAGGCAGGACTGGGAGCACTGCGGAGGGGCGCACAACCCAGGACGCTGCAGTTTATAGCAGCACGGACAGAAACGGAGACAGTGTGGCCTGGGGAGCTCACTGAAGAACAGACTGAGGTCTCTCTGCTCTGAGGCAGAGGGTTGGAAGCAGTCTCTTCTGCTCTGACTCGCGGAAGAGACGTGGAAAGCTGCCAGGGAAAGGCACCAGAGAACAAAAGCCCCAAAGACTGATTCCCACTGAGCCCATCCCCCGCCACAGGGGCGCAGGGCAACTTCGCCCAAACAGGATTGCCTGAGTAACAGCCTGGCAGGCCCCTCCCCAGAAAACAGGCTGGAAAAACAAGAGGCCAGCAACCCTAAGGTCCCAAGAAAACAGGTGCATCTTGCTTGGGTTCTGGTCAATAATTTGGACTCTATACATTCCCTCAAACACGAATCAACAGAATGACTAGGAG
>NW_027740352.1:0-308 GCF_054177405.1 Leptonychotes weddellii | reverse complement strand
TCCTGAGAGGAGACGAAATCCAGGTCTCCTACTCCTCCGCCATCTTGCCCCGCCCCCCAGTTCACCTCCTCTTTTTATCTGGTCTGCATCTCCTGCCCTGGTGGCTTGGTGTGCTTAGAATTGACTTTGGGACCAGCGACAAGTGTGTAGGCTCCTCCAAGATGTTCCTAAGAAAACAGACCTGTAGTACTTCAGGGTTCTCAATGAAGGTTGAATTTGGGGGATTTTGCCCACCCCAGGCAGTGGGCACATGACAGGTGCTGTAAGCAAGAGTGTACAGGCATTTCCAAAGACTCACAGGAGTGAAT
>NW_027740351.1:0-308 GCF_054177405.1 Leptonychotes weddellii | reverse complement strand
CAATGCCGAGTCTCACTCGGTTTCCTGACAGAAAATCTGCGTAAACGTTAGTAATGTGTGGTCATGGCAGCTTTCCACTCTACAGGAAGACTGGTAATCAGGTAGTTAGTAGTACACAGACAATGCTTCCAGTTCTGACGGCTTTTTGGTAAATGAAAGAAATAAAATTTCTCTTTTGCTGAGACATT
The DNA here is from genome assembly GCF_054177405.1 of Leptonychotes weddellii. Taxonomy (NCBI): domain Eukaryota; kingdom Metazoa; phylum Chordata; class Mammalia; order Carnivora; family Phocidae; genus Leptonychotes; species Leptonychotes weddellii. Next base: position 120 of record NW_027740351.1, on the reverse strand, counting down.
AGTGAATCATTAAGAATCCATACAGTGGAAGTGGAAGTAAGCCCAGGCAGTAGAACGTTTGTTCACAAAAATGCTTTGGTTTTTAAAGTGCCCTGACAAAGAATAGTCACATTCTCCCCT
>NW_027740350.1:0-308 GCF_054177405.1 Leptonychotes weddellii | reverse complement strand
GAGCTCCTGGGGAGAAAGAAAAGTTAGAAATTCTCTTAGTGCTAGAGACACCTGCGTGGCTCAGTTGATTGGGTGTCTGACTCTTGATTTTGGTTCAGGTCATGATCTTGGGGTGGTAGGACTGAACTCCTACACTGGGCTCTGCACTCAGCAGGGACTCAGCTGGAGACTTTCTCCCTCTCCCTCTCCCTCTGCCTGCCCCCCTGCTCATGTTTGGGCACCCTCTCTCTCTCAAATAATAAATAAATAAATCTTTTTTTAAAAAAATAGAAATTCTCTTAGTGCTAATAAATTTGCTAGTTGGTTTT
>NW_027740349.1:0-308 GCF_054177405.1 Leptonychotes weddellii | reverse complement strand
TCAAATATCGGGGACTAAAAGTAATAAAAACAAATTAATCTCTTAAAAAAAAAGAATCCTTTTCTCTAAAACACTTTTAGTTGATGGAATTTAGAACTCATGGAATCCCACATTTGTAATTTAGATTGTATTCAGCTAAATCATCCTTCTTTAAACAGTACAAGTTTGTCAATAAGTATTCTAGGAAAAAAAAAACTACTGTGGATTTCAGATTTGGTGCGATGTACATATTTCCTGCTTGCTTTCCGTCTAGGTGCACCCCCGGAAATCCTCGAAGAAAGTCACTCAGGATGTGTTCTACCTACAAG
>NW_027740348.1:0-308 GCF_054177405.1 Leptonychotes weddellii | reverse complement strand
CTCCAGAGTCCACAGAGGCTTTTCAGGTGCTTCGTTTCCCTTGTTTGCTCTTCACTATAAACTGTGAAGCAGGAAGGGCAAATATGAAGATCCATGCCCACATCATCATTGTGTGCATTACATGAATGCGCCTTTGTTTGGGAAGACACTGATCCCACTGTCCTAACCACTCAAGCACCCTTCATCAATGAGTACCAAGGCAGTAAACAAACCTGTACTAAAGGCCTACTCTGCAAAAACACATAAGATTGTCTTTGGCTCTAACTCCTGAGTTTGGAGACAGAGGAACAAGGGTGAGTGAGTTGCTG
>NW_027740347.1:0-308 GCF_054177405.1 Leptonychotes weddellii | reverse complement strand
TGTGGATGGGCTCCTGAGCCTCTGGACTGTGGTCTCCGCTGTGTCCTGCCTTGGGCCTGGCAGCCGTGGCAGGTGGAGTGGGCAGGCACCGGCTGAGGAAGGGCAGGTAAGCCAGTGCCTCGCCTGGTCGAGGTGCCGCAGGCCCCCCCCAGCCTGATCCTGGGAGACTGTGAGGGGCCCAGGAGGCCCAAGGCAGTGGGTCAGCCCTTTCCAAGGGGGCCTAGAAGGGGCTTCCTCTCCTGGAGCCTGGGAGAGAGGCACTCCAGGCCCTGTGATTTGGGGGCTGCAGGGTAGTATCAGCATGATCG
>NW_027740346.1:0-308 GCF_054177405.1 Leptonychotes weddellii | reverse complement strand
TTAAATTGCCCCCTTGGGGCGCCTGGGTGGCTCAGTTGGTTAAGCAACTGCCTTCAGCTCAGGTCATGATCCCAGGGTCCTGGGATCGAGTCCCTCATCGGGCTCCCTGCTCTGCAGGGAGCCTGCTTCTCCCTCTCCCACTCCCCCTGCTTGTGTTCCCTCTCTCGCTGTGTCTCTCTCTGTCAAATAAATAAATAAATAATCTTTTAAATAAATAAATAAATAAATAAATAAATAAATAAATAAATAAATAAATAAATTGCCCCCTTGATCCTAAAACAGAATGTTTTTATAAACAATAAGTCGGT
>NW_027740345.1:0-308 GCF_054177405.1 Leptonychotes weddellii | reverse complement strand
ATGCTGTGCCTTCTGCCCTGCCCTGACTCTTCAACCAGCTGGTGGCTCCGGCTAAGGCCAAGGTGTGGGCCTGGCCTTTCTGCCCAGGACGACCCTGACTTTTCCCCGTGGGTCCCTAGTACCAAGCCCAGTGCCAGGCATGGAGCTCGCACTCCTCCACGGGTGCCAGGATTGGCTTGAAATTCTCTCCCGAGGGAAGAGAGTGACTTGGCCCCAGCTGAGGGCTTCAGAGAGCACACACACACACACACACACACTCACACCACACTCACCTGGCCACCACCAAAGATCTTCCTTCCCTTCATCCT
>NW_027740344.1:0-308 GCF_054177405.1 Leptonychotes weddellii | reverse complement strand
GCTCCGTTCTGATGGGGCATCTCTGGGCTTTACTAATGAGGAGCTCAGACGGCGGTTTTGACTGCCGCTCGGGAAAGAATTGTGCCATAAACAGCCCTCCTTGGATCCTGAATCTTTCCCCACCTCTCCATGTCCGCATCTCCAACGCACCCATGCCTTTGTTTTCTCCAACAAAGGACTGTTAATTAGTACCAGAACCTAGAGAACTCTCGCTCTGAGTGGGAGCCCAGGACCAGTCCCGGACTTGTCTCACGCCCCGGGTCCCGGGCGGGGTCCACACACGCATGCCGCTGGAGTCACCAAGACGC
>NW_027740343.1:0-308 GCF_054177405.1 Leptonychotes weddellii | reverse complement strand
TTATTTGTTCCATTTCTTTGAAAAAAGTTGATGGTATTTTAATGGGGATTGCATTGAATGTGTAGATTGCTCTAGGTAGCCTTGACATCTTCACAATATTTGTTCTTCCAATCCATGAGCATGGAATGTTTTTCCATTTCTTTGTGTCTTCCTCAAACTGCTGGAACTCATATAGGAATTCAGTAAAGTGGCAGGATATAAAATCAATGCACAGAAATCAGTGGCATTCCTATACACTAACAAGACAGAAGAAAGAGAAATTAAGGAGTCGATCCCATTTACAATTGTACCCAAAACCATAAGATACC
>NW_027740342.1:0-4706 GCF_054177405.1 Leptonychotes weddellii | reverse complement strand
ATTCCTTATGTTCCACAAATAAGTGAAACCATATGATAATTGACTTCTCTGCTTGACTTATCTCACTTAGCATAATCTCCTCCAGTCCCAACCATGTTGATGTAAAAGTTGGGTATTCATCCTTTTTGATGGCTGAGTAATATTCCATTGTGTATATGGACCACATCTTCTTTATCCATTCATCTGTTGAAGGGCATCTCGGCTCTTTTGGTTATTGCAGACATTGCTGCTATGAACATTGGGGTGCATGTGGCCCTTCTTTTCACTACATCTCTGTCTTTGGGGTAAATACCCAGTAGTGCAATTGCTGGGTCATAGGATAGCTTTATTTTTAATTTTTTGAGGATTTTTTAAACAATTTTCATTCATTTTGAAGCTTTTTCTAATTTCCTTTGCATTGTCTTTGTTGTCTCTGAGTGCTGTTTTCATTTCTGTATAGTTGTGAATTTTGAGACTTGATGTTGTTGGTTTCTAATTTTATTCCATTATAGATGGAGAAAGAATTAGCAGATGGCAGGCAGTGGGTTTCTGCAACATGGACTGACAGGCAGAGGATAAGGAATGCTGTTGGCCTGTCACTTCAGGGCAGATGCCATAGTCCTTCACTGGTGCTGTGAGGGAGAAGGGGTGCAGTGATTCTGCTTATACCTGCCACAGTAGACCTTCTCTCATGCTGTGCTGGCTGAGAGTTAGAGGGGGAATACCTTATCGCTCCAATGCCACAGACTCCTGCTGTTCTTACTGAGATTTTATAGATTTTTTTTTTTTTAAAGATTTTATTTATTTACTTGACAGAGACAGAGACAGCGAGAGCAGGAACACAAGCAGGGGGAGTGGGAGAGGGAGAAGCAGGCTTCCCGCTGAGCAGGGAGCCAGATGTGGGACTCGATCCCAGGACCCTGGGATCATGACCTGAGCCGAAGGCAGTCGCTTAACTAACTGAGCCACCCAGGCGCCCCAGATTTTTTTTAAATAAATGTTTCTCTCATTACTGTACACTCTTAGAACAACTTCCAGAGACCTTAATTTTTTTAAACTATTTTTAAGTAGTCGTGGTTGTTTTCATGGGAGAGGACTTCACTCAGCCATTCCTGAAGTCTTTCCCTTGTGTGCTCTCTTTTTGCTCATTTTTAAATGCAAGTATCAATTGTAAAAAAATGTATTAAGAGAATAATCTTATTTCAATATCATACATGGAGTCACTGAGACGTAAACAGGTTTAGTGATTTGCATAGCTAATAAGTGACAGCTTTCATCCCCCCTTTTTTTTTGCTTTAAAGCTCAAGATTTTTAGTTACCAAATTAAATCAGTTCCTTAGACAATACTTTTAGTTTGAATAGAACTCTAGAGTTTTCTAAACATCTGTTGCCGCATCTGATTCTACATCAACTATATAGACTATACATTTCAGGTGTTATTTATCCATTTAATGATTGAGAATATAGGTTCAGTGACAGAGCCCATTTCAGGTAGTTAAAACTGAGATAATTAGGACTAGGTCCTCAATCTTATGATTACTAGCTCTGGGCTATTTTTTTATAAGTATAGGCTTAATCAAAGTATTCTGAACATTATTTAACTCTTTTTCAGTATTAATATCACCAATGATCGGAATTTTCTCAAAGGTAGGGACTGTAATACATGACATATCATTCCTGATTCCTAACGTGAAATAGATTCTTTATAATGGTTGCCCAGTACATTTTTTGGCTTACTGAACACAGGCTAATGTGACTCTTAGATTCTAAATTAAATTCTATATTTATATCAACAAATGGTATGGTAGTATGTGAGGCTTGATGGATCCCTATGCTTATTGATCCCCATGCTCTTGTTTAAATAGATTTTTCTGTCTTTTTCCCTCAGTACTATCAGACCATTAGCTGTATGCTTAGTCCATTCAATTGGCCTGGCTCTATTAACTCCACTATTTTGAAAATCTGGTTTTGATGTGCTGACGTCTGGGAACTAGTATATAGGCTGTGAGGGAGGGCTTGAGAAACCCTTGAACTAATATGCAAGAGTCTAAGTAGGGGCTTTGTAGGTCTTCAGATCTCCACAGGCCTGGAAACACACACACACTCTTCAGTTTATTTAAAACTGAACAGGACTCATTTTGTTTAGCTATTTTAGCATTAAAAATGTTGTTTCTGAATTGTATTTATTTAGTTTATTACCAAATGTTGAGTGTTGAGAACTGACGGGAGCCAAATATCTCCCCACAGTAATTAGATTACCTTTGGAGATTATTAGCCGCCACCAATAGGCAGTAGTAACAAGGGCTAGTGTTCTCTGTCACAATGTCTTTTCTGACTCGAGTCTGGAAAAAACTGAGACAGACAAACGTGGGGTATGTAAGATGAAGATCGAAGTACATTTTTTTTTACCGTAAATATAGTTGATTGAAGTACAAAACAAACTAGATCACTATACTTCCTTCATTACACTAAACTTACCTTCTTGGCCACAAGAAATGCAAAGGCAAGCCCAAATTGTAAATACTAAAGCACATTAGTAACAAAGCGGACAAGTGATCTGCTTTCATGGAGCTTACATTCTAGTAAGAAAAAGAAAAATTAACAAAATATATGTGAATGATACAGAATTTTAGGAGATAATAAATGCTATGTGAATATGTACATGAGGAAAAATGGAGAGGAGTATATGGGGGATGACAATTTGATCAGTGATGATTTTGCTAAGGTGACATTAGCAAAGAATTGAAGAAGGTGAGAAGATGAGCCATGTGGGCATGGCTCATCTGGGGCAGAGTGCTTCGGTTGCATGTGGAAAGGCCCTGAAGTTCAGACCTGCCTGGTGTATTTGAGGAACAGTGAAGATACCAATGCGACAGGAGTAGAATAAGAGAGGAGGGAACCTATAGAAATGAAGTCCCCCAGGACCTGGAGAAGTGTGGAGATAATTATTCTCAGTGGAATTGAGTACTAATGGAAGAATTTGAATAGAGCAGTGACACAAATAAACTTAAAATTTAAAAGGATCCTATGGATTCTCTATTGAGAATGGTCTGCACTAAAATGTGAGAAATTGTGCAAATTAGTTAAGGTGTTATTTCGGTAGCCCATACTAGCCTGGAGTGATATTTCTGGACATGGGGAGAAGTGGTTTCCACTTTTTTTTTTCTATTTTGTGGTTAGATACTAGAGGATTGTTGGTGATTGTGGATTTGGGAGAGAAGACAAGTGAAGAATGGCTACTAAGTTACAGCCCAAGCAACTGGAAGGATTGAATTTCCATTAACCAGAATGAAAAGAATGTCAGAGGAGAAATAATTCAATTTTGGACATGTTAAATTTGAAATGTCTTTTGACATCTAATTAAAACTACTGAGTAGGCAGTTGGGTATGTGTCTGGGGAAGAAGTTTTGACTAGAAAATATACATTTGGGGTCTTGAGCATTTAAGTACTACTTAGAACTTTGAGATTGGATGAGGTTCTTGAGGGAGTGAAAGTAGAAGACATCCAAAGGCTGATTTTAAAGTGCCAAGGAGGTGAGGAGGATCAGGAACGGGGACCCAGAAGAAATGTTCTGAAGTTGACTTGGGAAAAAAGTGTGTTAAGAAGGGAGAGATCATTTATTCCTGATGCTACTGAGAGGTCACGTTAAAAACAAACAAAACAAAGAAACAAATGGAAACAAAGACTGTGGACTGATCCGTGATTTTACTAATATGGAATTTACTTGGCATGTTGAAAAGAGCAGTTTCAGTGTAGTCTTCTTGGGAGGGTTGGAAATATGATCAAGATGGTTCCAAGAGAGAATGAGAACAATGAGAAATAGAGTTAATAGCTGGACAGGATTGAAGGTGTTCAGGTATGCTCCTGTATCATATGGACATTCTATGTGAGCTCTATTTCCAAGTTTCAGATATGTTACACTGCATCTTATTTGTCAATTTACTTATATTTTTTTAGAAAATTGAATAATCTGACTTCTTTACATAAACGAACTTATTTCCAGAAGGAAATTTTATATAGGATCATACATGACAAAATGGCACTTCTTGACATAAAAAAGTCTGCATTATTCATCGAAATAGATTTGTAAACATTAGCACTTTGTTTTTTTTTTTTTTTTTTAAAGATTTTATTTATTTATTCATGAAAGACAGAGAGAGAGAGAGAGGCAGAGGGAGAAGCAGGCTCCCAAGGAGCAGGGAGCCTGATGCGGGACTCGATCCCAGGACGCTGGGATCATGACCTGAGCCGAAGGCAGACGCTTAAACATCTGAACCACCCAGGCGCCCAACATTAACATTTTGTTAAAGGGCCAGTATTTGACACCAGGAGTGCCCACATACACATTTTTGGAAACACTGCTGTACTGAATTGAAAACCTCCGTTCTTGCTCTCGAGTAGTTTAATAACATAAATCAGAACTTGTTTGCCTAAGTGAGAAAAGAAATTCTTGATCATCTAAATCTGTTGATTTTTATCTATTTTAGAATCCCTTGGGGCAGGTGCTTTGTCTTAATGTCCTGTGAAATGTGCAGAATCATTCTATGTGCATAAAGTGCAGTCTACCAGATGGTATTTGATGGCTGTATTCGTCTTTAACATGAATGGAATATTAGTTTAGAGAAGATTTGTTTTCTTTTTCAAAATTCCTTTTTTCCAGTGTCTAAGCACTGTGCTTATTGAGATAAATACTTTTGTGTCCTTGGTGCTTCTGACAACTGGGAGA
>NW_027740341.1:0-308 GCF_054177405.1 Leptonychotes weddellii | reverse complement strand
TTTAATAATATACTTGTGGACTAAAAGATATAAGTGCTGTATAAAATCAGCCAATTATGTTAAACTAGCATATCTGCCTTTATTGTGTTTGTTATTAGCCTGAATAGAAAGGCCTTTAAAATTGATTTTTTTTTTTTTTTTAGAAAGCATTTGAATGCATTTTGTTTGGTATTGTATTTATTCAATAAAGTATTTAATTAGTGCTAAGTGTGAACTGGACCCTGTTGCTAAGCCCCAGCAAGCAATCATATCCTAGGTAGGGTTAAATCCCCAGTAAAATTGCCATATTGCACATGTCTTAATGAAGT
>NW_027740340.1:0-308 GCF_054177405.1 Leptonychotes weddellii | reverse complement strand
TGTGGTTTGGGCTCAGGTCCAGGGGGACCTTCTGAGGCGCTGAAGGGGGCAGGTTGGGAGAAGCACCTGCAGCCACCCCCCACCCCCCACCGTGGGCGCCACCCCTAGAGGTGGTAACTGCCCAGGTCCTGGAGCAGAAAGTGAAACACGCTCTGGTGAGACCCTGTCATCCTGAGCCCCGGGGACCCCGCAGGTGAGAGCCTGTCATCCTGAGCCCCCGGGGACCCCGCAGGTGAGAGCCTCTTATCTTGAGCCCCCGGGGACCCCACAGGTGAGAGTCTGTCATCCTGAGCCCCGGGGACCCCGCA
>NW_027740339.1:0-308 GCF_054177405.1 Leptonychotes weddellii | reverse complement strand
TTCGGCTCAGGTCATGATCTCAGGGTGGTGAGATCAAGCCCCATGCAGATTCTCTCTTTGCCCCTCCTCTGCCCCTCCCCTCACCTCCCTCTCTTAAAAAAAATACCAATTTAAGGTCAAAGATAATAAGTCAGAGATGCATAATGAAATATTTAGGGCAATCACCCCCCAAAGAAGTATAATTAAAAAGCTAATAGACAATGGGGTACCTGGGTGGCTCAGTTGGAAGAGCATGCGACTCTTGATCTCAGCAGTTGTGAGTTCAAGCCTCACATTGGGCATAGAGATTACTTAAGTGAATAAATTAA
>NW_027740338.1:0-308 GCF_054177405.1 Leptonychotes weddellii | reverse complement strand
TATGTCCCCATAAGGAAATCATTTACAAAAACATACTGGAGAATTATTTTTCATGTTTCCTTTGTCACTTGGGATGTCTATGTATATACTTGTATCAGTCAGGGAACCAGAACCACTGTGAGTTATGGGATAAGGGATTCATTTTGGGAATTAGGACTTCCACGGTGTGGTGTGGGGGGAACTGGGGTGGGGGGTTGGTTGGGGTCCAGCAGGGAGTCAGAGACACAGTGAGTCAGAAGCCAAGCACAGTGGATGGTGAAGGGGAAGGTCACCTCTGTGGGTTTGCTGCCACACATTTGGTGGTGGGC
>NW_027740337.1:0-308 GCF_054177405.1 Leptonychotes weddellii | reverse complement strand
GCATCGGGCTCCCTGCTCGGCGGGGAGTCTGCTTCGTCCTCTGACCCTATCCCCTCTCCTGCTCTCTCTCTCTCATTCTCTCTCTCTCAAATAAATAAATAAAATCTTAAAAAAAAAAAAGGATTTCATAGGAAATGCTGCTTTATTTAACTTTTCAATAACCAAAATTACATTACCTAGGATTTTAAAATTTAATCAGAAACTGAAAGTTGATATTGTTAATAATGACCCTTAAGTATCATAAGATTTACATGCCAACCACTAACTCATTAAAAACAAAGCTCAGGGCGCCTGGGTGGCTCAGTCGG
>NW_027740336.1:0-308 GCF_054177405.1 Leptonychotes weddellii | reverse complement strand
CCTCTCCAGAACCCACAGCGCCATTTGGTGTCCTTTCTCCCACACTGAAGGCTTTGCTCTGGCTTAGCGCTCCAATAATGTTTGTAATTAAAACAACACTTGCATGTCGTATATTTGAAAAGTAAAAGCCAACTTAGAGCTTTTTTTACCCAGAACCGCCCATGACGATCATTTAAGTCAGGTGGTTTTAAAAATTAAAGCTTTTCTTTCTTAAGTTATCCTCTTACTTAGGCATACTCAAAAATTAGAATTTAATTTCTCACAGACACAGGCCGAGCCTCACGTAGCCACTGCCTCTCTCTGGGCTG
>NW_027740335.1:0-308 GCF_054177405.1 Leptonychotes weddellii | reverse complement strand
TATCTTGATTAGTTGCCAGTAATAAGTCTTTGAGTTAGGTGCTATTATGGCGTGCTGTTTTCAAGTGAGAAAACCAAGAGAAGTGATACAACCTGACCCAGAGTTCATAGTAAGCTTGTGATGGGGCCAAAGTTCAAAGGCTGGTCTGTTACCCCAAGCTGTGCTCCTGACTACTCAAATTCTCTACTATTCAGTTCCAATCCTCCCTCTGGGGACATTGTCCATGATCAACTGTCTTTATATATTATCTGTAGAGCCAGATCTTTTTATTTTTATCTTGGTAGCCACAGTGCTAGGAAAATTTAGAT
>NW_027740334.1:0-308 GCF_054177405.1 Leptonychotes weddellii | reverse complement strand
AGTTTAACACATTTAAGTAAAAAAACTATGCAAAGTATCAATCTTTAAAAGTCAGACTATGAGCAGGTTAATCTGTGTTCATGGGATTTTGATCTATCCTTAATACAGAAAAAATGCTAAGGTTTCTCCCACATCAATGTATTTGCAACTTGGTTTTATTTATTTGAGAGAGAGCACGAGAGGGAAGAGGGAGACCCCCCTGCTGAGCAGGGAGCCCGATGTGGGACTCGATCCCTGGACTCCAGGATCATGACCTGAGCCAAAGGCAGTCGCTTAACCGACTGAGCCACCCAGGCGTCCTAGAATCT
>NW_027740333.1:0-308 GCF_054177405.1 Leptonychotes weddellii | reverse complement strand
TCCCTGTGAAACAGAGATACAACTAAAGGATAGGACTGTTCATCATATGTATATATATATATATACACACACACACATATATCCCACATGAAAGAAATAGTTTCATGAATTATATAGCATATTCCTTCTGAGTAGTAAACAATCACTAATTGTTTTAAAAGATGATACAATAAGAAACAATACAGAACTGTATACCTAGCATTATTACAACACTTTAACATTTTTTATTTTAGAATAGTTTTAGATTTATCAAAAAGATGTGAAGATAGTATCATGAGTTTCTATATAATCCAAACCCAGTTTCTCCT
>NW_027740332.1:0-308 GCF_054177405.1 Leptonychotes weddellii | reverse complement strand
TAGTTTTCTTGACTCTAATCCCTGAATAACTCCCTACAGCTACTACTAGTATAAAGCCTAAATTGTAGTAGATAAAAAACTCTAAATGAAAAGTATTTCATTACAACCAGCTATCATTTTGCAAAATGATTTTTTACGATGGAATTGAATAAATTAACTTCTGATAATCATTTTATTATTATTTAATTGTTGTATTAAATGACTTCTCTGTTTGAAGAAAATTGTGATGAACTATAACCATTAGTTAAATAATTAGAATCAGAATAAAGGTATCACAAAATAGGGGCGCCTGGGTGGCTCAGTCATTA
>NW_027740331.1:0-4706 GCF_054177405.1 Leptonychotes weddellii | reverse complement strand
GAACTTTACTTTTTATACCAGCATTTTCCGAGTATTCATAGCTTTGGAGAACAGGAAAAAACAATAGAAAGATTTTTATTTTTATTTTTGGAACCTCTGCAAACCATTTATTTATTTATTTTTTATAAAGATTTTATTTATTTATTTGACAGAGAGAGAGACAGCGAGAGAGGGAACACAAGCAGGGGGAGTGGGAGAGGGAGAAGCAGGCTTCCCGCTGAGCAGGGAGCCCGATGCGGGGCTCGATCCCAGGACCCTAAGATCATGACCTGAGCCGAAGGCAGTCGCTTAACCAACTGAGCCACCCAGGCGCCCCAACTATTTTTTTTAATGCAGAAAGTGAGGTCATATTTTTCTGAGAAGACCCATTGGAATTATTTGCTATCACTTTTGGAACCTGGGTAAATCAATGTACCAATGACAAATAAAACACTTATTTTAGGGGCGCCTGGTTGGCTCAGTCGTTAAGCGTCTGCCTCCGGCTCAGATCATGGTCCCGGGGTCCTGGGATCGAGCCCCGCATCAGGCTCCCTGCTCGGCGGGAAGCCTGCTTCTCCCTCTCCCACTCCCCCTGCTTGTGTTCCCTCTCTCGCCGTGTCTCTCTCTATGAAATAAATAAATAAACAAAACAAAACACTTATTTTAGAGATACAGGCAATGAAAATATTTGAAAAATAATTCATTTGTGTATAAAAATTAATGAGAAAGTATTGTTAGTTTATCATTTACACGAAATAGTTAAAGCTTAAAATTAAGTTGGCTTAAATATTATGACAATATTTTAAGAAGCAATAAAGTTGGTGGTGAGTAGTGCTTTGAATTTTTTAGTATTTGAATTTTATGGTTTCCTAATAAAAATCTCTGCCACTTACTGGTCATTTATAACCTGCTGGGCATCGTGCTAAATATTCTTTAAACATATGATCCCATTTATTTTCACAACAACCCTATGCAGACCTTTTGTTAAATTTAAAAATTGATGCCTTTTATTTGCTTGTTTTTTCTTAGAAAATGTTTCAAACTCTTTCTCACTATATATTAATTTGGAAAAAATAAACACAGCTATTTAAAATTTCAAGTAACTACATAAAATGAAAATATTTGTCAGTAAAGTACACATATTCACATTGAGAGACAGTTAAAAAAAACAAAAAGGATTCCAGGCAGCTATTATTGCTATATCACTACCTAATTTTTGTTGGTGTTCCTTAGAGATGACTTCATAAAGCCACTTCTCAATATATGGCATGCTTTGAACTACAATAATGAACAGTATTTAGCTGCAACACCAACTAGGAAACAATATTGAAAATTACTCATGATGTCATTTTTACAGAGGAAAAGGTAAGACTCAATGGGATGGACAGCATCAGGAGAACCTTCCTCTCCCTTCTGAGCTTGGTTCTGCAGTGTGGAAAGAGCATGCCTGGGCTTCAGGGTTCAGCCTGAGTTTAACAGGGCTGGGTTTAAATTCTGACTCCATTATTTTGGGCGAGTTATTTATTCTCTCTGAACCAGATTTCTCTGTGTGAAAGGGGAAAATTATATATCCTTAGAATGAAACTACCAGCATGGTGACCGCATGGCCATCCTTCATCCTCTTCACATTTCTCTGACAGGCCATCATTAGCTCCTTAGCGTTAAAGGGAAGAAGGAAGGAAGCAGTGATGAGGTGGAGTCTTTCCTACTCTCCATTATCTTCAGCGCTTCTTCTCCAGCAGGTGGGTTCTATCAGTGCTTGGCAGTCCCTATTGTTTAATTAGGTGATTGGAAGAGGAAGGGGAGCACAGGGACTGCTGGCTGGCATCTGGATCAGTTGGCAAGAGCAGTTTGGAATAACATACCCTGGGAATCAGGGGTTTTGTACAATATGCCCTAGGGGTCTCAGGGCAATTCTTCAAATACAAAGGACAGCAAAAGAGAAATACTATTTGTAAAGTGGACAGGGAACACAGGATACGGGTTGGGAGATCAGGTTCCACATGGCAGCTCTGGAATCCTTTGCACCTTACTTAACCTTTCTGTGCCTCAGTTTCTTCATCTTCAACATGATGATTATTAGAGTCCTTACCTCCTGGACTGTTGTGAAGTTTCCATGAGTTAATATGTGTAAAGCTTTAGAACGGAGCCTAAAATGTAAGCGCTACAAGGTGTTTACTGCTGTTGTTAATGCTTACAAAATAAAACAACACCAACGTGGCTGCCTAAGTTAAGAAAGTGTAAATTAGGCTTGTTAAAAAATGTTATTAATATCGGTTGTTTCCCCCAGCACCTTAAATTTTGATCCTGGTGTGTGGGTGTGAGAAACTGAAAACAATGCACAGTTGAAACCAGAGTGTAAATTTCAGGAGATGAAATAGAGCAGAACCACCATATTTATGGTTTTCACACCAAACCTAAATGAATCCAGGTTTGCTTTATAACGGCACCTGTTTGGTTTGGTTTGGTTTTAAAGAGTAGGTGGTCCCTAAAAGCCAGTATGCCCTTTGTTAGTGTTTCAAAATGTCTGATGAAGATTCAACATTTGAACATAAGACCAGGCCAGGTGATTTTGTAGGCTTGATTTGTAAAATGCACTTAGAACCTCTGAAAAAGAGCACTAAATCTTGCCAAATCTAGTATCTAATATCTAAAAGACAATGATGGTCTTTTCTTTTTTCCTTTTCTGTCTTTTCTTTTTTTCCCACTGTACACTAATTTAAGAAAAAAAGCTTGAAAAGTAGAGTAAGACCTGAATTTAGACTGCCTTTAATTGCGTGTGGGTAGATAATTTCCCTTACATCTAGATGAATTTTCTTTTTCTTTTCTTTTCTCGTCTTTTCTTTTCTCTTTTCTTCTTTTCCTTCTTCCTTCCTTCTTTCTTTGAGACACAGAGAGAGAGAGAGCATGTGCAAGCAGGGGGAGGGGCAGAGGAAGAGGGAGAGAGAGCATCCAAGCAGGCTCTACCTTTAGAGCAGAGCCCGATGAGAGGCTCAGTCTCATGACCCTGAGATCATGACCTGAGCTGAGATCATGACCTGAGCCAAAATCAAGAGCTGGATGCTTAACCGACTGAGCCACCCAGGTGCCCCTAGGTGAGTTTTCATATAGATAGCTATAGTTACCTCAACTCAATGCAATAATGAAACATTCTCTATTAAAACTCTCATTTGTGGGGCTCCTCTAGTTCCACTAAGAGCACCATCACTCACCCAGTTTTCCATCTTGGATACCTTTGAGTCATTGTTCCGATCACAGACTCTTGTTAAATCTACTTCAGGAAAAACTCTGAAGTCTCTTTCATTCCCAGAGCCAGCCTCACCCTCTGCCACTCTTTGCCCTACAGCTTATGCTTGGCATGTTGGATACTCTAGGCACTTTCATGGTTTTGGGTCTCAAATCTAAAATGCTGCAATAAGATTTCTGTAATGTATTCTTTTAGTTAGTTCTAGAATCTCAGTTTAGATTAATTACAGAAATAAGCATTCTTTCTAGCAACCCAGGAGATCCTCCCTTCGTTTCCTGAGGTAATGTGTGTCCTGAAACATGGGAAATGCTCCATGAATGTTTGTTGATTGAATGAATGTACCCCCGAAAGGGTGCTAATTTACTCATGTGCCAAAAATGGCTTCACACAAGGTGGTTTCTTTCTTTCTTTCTTTTGAAAATCAATTTTTATACAAGGTGGTTTCAATTATGAAGTAGTTCTGAGAAACAAAATACAAACATAATTTAATTGAATTAATGGCTAGGAGAGATTCTAGTTTCAAAAGCATGCATATCTTAGGAAATCTAAGATTTGAAGAGAAGTATTAGTGAAGACTAAGTTTTTCTAACACCCAGAGAGAGTAATCAATTATATCTGCAATCTGGTATTTTTTTCTAATGCGATAGGAGTGAGAGCCAATTCCCCTCCAATACCCCCGCTCCCCCAAGTCTAAGGCAGGAATGGCCAGCTGTCCACCAGAGATTTTTGCTCCACTCTCCGTAGTGTCGAGCGGTTTCTAGGAGCTAGCTGTGCAGACAGTCCTTCCAGGTGTTGGTGGTGCGATGTCATTAGTTCCTGCCAGTACATAATAGGGGTCGTGAGTTACTTTACCTCTGGACTAAGAAGGTGAAGAAGTGGTATGCCTTCTCTATCTTTCTCCATCTCCCAGCTGACATCAGAGGACTACAAGACTTCTAGCAAGGGACAGAGAAACAAGGTGGAAAGAGGCTTTGTTAAATTAACGTTTGTTCAGTAGAGGCTAGGCTGTTTAAGAGTGAGCCCAGAGTCAACAGAAGACCGCAAAGGAATTGAAATAGAGAAGTTTGTTACCCATAGGTCCTGAGGAGGTGCACAGCACGCACAGCACGCACAGCCTACACAGCACGCACAGCACGCACAGCCTGCACAGCCTGCACAGCACGCACAGCCTGCACAGCCTACACAGCACGCACACCACGCACAGCACGCACAGCCTGCACAGCCTGCACAGCACGCACACCACGCACAGCACACACAGCCTGCACAGCCTGCACAGCATGCACACCACGCACAGCACGCACAGCCTGCACAGCACGCACATCATGCACAGCACGCACAGCCTGCACAGCACACACAGCGTGCACAGCACGCACAGCACGCACAGCACGCACATCATGCACAGCACGCACAGCTTGCACAGCACGCACAGCCTGCACAGCCTACAGAGCACGCACAGCCTACACAGCACGCACAGCCTGCA
>NW_027740330.1:0-308 GCF_054177405.1 Leptonychotes weddellii | reverse complement strand
TCCATCAAAAAAAAAGAAAAGAAGACTTGAGGTCAAGTAAGTGTGGGGAGAGCTGCGTAAATCAGGCACCCTTGGAAGGTCACAGGGCACTTTCACCTGCCGGGGCTCAGAGCACCCTGCGGGGCAGGAGCCTGAGCTTCTTCATTTCCCTCTGCCTTCCCTAACACCCTTTGGCCACCTTTCAAATATTCCCACCCCCAGAAGGAGGGTTCCATGGACACACTCTGAGAAACAGAGTCTAGGCCCAAGGCATGAGGGGTCTCATTTTTTGCTCCATACCTGCTCCCCTGCAATAGCTATGTCCCTTC
>NW_027740329.1:0-308 GCF_054177405.1 Leptonychotes weddellii | reverse complement strand
CCATTTCAAGGTCTTCTGATTTCAGTTGTTTCTATTAAGTGACAAGCTTGAGTCTAATTTTGGTTTCTTTGAAAACAGTATTTTTTCCAAATGATAGCTTGTGTTTTTTTGTTTTTAGTTTTTAATGTTTTACTATATGCCTATGTATGGATTTCTCTCTTTTCTGGTTCGGGGTTTGCAGGGCATCTTAAATTTGTGACTCAGTGTCATTCACTGGTTTTTGGCAAGCTTTCCTCCATTACGTTTTCCTGACCTGTCTTTCTAGGACTCCAATTATACATATGTCAGAATCTCTCCCTATACTGTCT
>NW_027740328.1:0-308 GCF_054177405.1 Leptonychotes weddellii | reverse complement strand
GGCGGTGTAGGATCCCCACGTCCAGGCACCCTCCCGCCTCCGTTTATCCTCCGATATCTGCCCACAGAATCACGGCTCTCCGCATAGTACCTCAAAACCAACCGCCTGCGATATTGTTTGTAGAGATCCAGATCTTCTTACATCTCAGGCTGGTTTCGTGGGTGCTCAGAGTGGTCTGGTAGATATCCAGCTCAATTCCAGGGACCAGTTGAAATAGGGTCCCCTACTCCTCCGCCATCCTTCCCCCCTCTGTATTACTTTTTATTATCAATTTTTTTTTTAAATTTAGGACAGTGAAATAGAACTTC
>NW_027740327.1:0-308 GCF_054177405.1 Leptonychotes weddellii | reverse complement strand
GCAAGCATATATGGAAACAGCATGGCAAATGGAGCATAATAGGGCCCCAATGAGTGTTAATTTTCCTTTTTTTCCCCCCATTCCTTTGTAACTCTGAGCCCCACACTGTTTTCAATGAGTGAAGACAATGGATATTTTCTTTCTCTTGTTCTATACATGTCACTACTAATTTATCTCTATTCTGATACAGTTCCCGAACTGGTAGAGAATAAATTCATTTCCCTGACCGGAGGGTTAAGGTGTTTATTCTGTAAGTTTATATCAGTACTTTATTCTAGAAAGATCTGAGGGTATTTTTAAAAACTGTT
>NW_027740326.1:0-308 GCF_054177405.1 Leptonychotes weddellii | reverse complement strand
TCGAGCCCCGCATCATTGGGCTCCCTGCTCCATGGGAAGCCTGCTTCTCCCTCTCCCACTCCCCCTGCTTGTGTTCCCTCTTTCTCTGTCAAATAAATAAATAAAATCTAAAAAAAAAAAAAAATGTTAATAGATACTGAAAAACTGTCCCCAACTCAGCTGTACTGACATATTCTTACTGAGCGTGTACCTCCTTCCCCCACCCACACCAACATGTGGTATTACAAAACTTTTAACTTTATAATTTCCTGATTACTACTGAGGTTGGCCATTTTTAATTTACCTTTCTGTGAATTCCTCTTCATATC
>NW_027740325.1:0-308 GCF_054177405.1 Leptonychotes weddellii | reverse complement strand
TTAAGCTCCTCAGGCTGAGAACCAGTGTCATGTCACCCCTGTGACATTCAAATCAGGGAGGACTGGCAGGAAGAAAGAAAATCTTACCAATGGGACAGTTACCTGCAGCATCTTCCCAGAGGCCGGCCGGCCGCCTAGCAGCAACATTGCTTCTTGCAACAGCTCTTCTGCTGGCAACAGCTCTTCTGCTGGCAACAGCTCTTCTGCTGGCAACAGCCCTTCCCACCGCCGCAGCCATGCGAGCCGCAGCCACACGAGCCACAGGAGCGACAGCAGCGGTGGCAGCAGCAGACCACGGGGGTACTGCA
>NW_027740324.1:0-308 GCF_054177405.1 Leptonychotes weddellii | reverse complement strand
TTAAGAAGGTAACCTTGGTGAAGGGGAAGCTCCACTATAGCTGAAACCTTGTCCTAATCAGAAAAATTGGCAGATATTTCTGATTGGCCAGAAAGGCCATATACAAGAGAAAGATTCAGTAGCTAAATCCAGCTTTGAGAAGAAAAAGAGAAGGTTCTTGCTACTGTCACTAAACCAGTTGGTGGTGACAAGAACGGTGATACCCAAGTGGTTAAACTTCATAAAGTGCCTAGGTATCATCCAACTGAAGATGCACCTTGAAAGATGCACTGTGTGCTGAGGCACAGTAAAAAACCTGGCAGGCAGCA
>NW_027740323.1:0-308 GCF_054177405.1 Leptonychotes weddellii | reverse complement strand
GAAGCGCCCCCTCATTTGGTCTGCCTTTGGCACTTTCAGTGAAGATGACTCTGTCAACCTGGAAGTTGAATGTAGTTGGGTTGTTTGATTCTGAGAGTTTGTTTCCCTTGATGACTCTGGGTTCCTGTTGAGCAGAGGGACAGGCTGAGAAGTCTTTTTACATATACTGAGTCTTGGATTCACATTTCCTGGATGTTCGCAGACCATTAGCTGCCTTTATGGAAGCCTGCCCCCTTATTCGAAAGATGTCATGGTTCCTTCCTGAGTATGTGGGGTTTATCATAGCATTTTTGAAAATCTACTTTTTG
>NW_027740322.1:0-308 GCF_054177405.1 Leptonychotes weddellii | reverse complement strand
TCTTATGTATTCAAAACCTCCATTGTTAATTGCATACAAGTTCAAGACTCAAATTTTGCAAGACTACTTTTTATCAAAATGAAATTTTCCTCTATTCCATTAAATTCTTTTTGATTAAATTCTACTTCACCAGAGGCTGGAATATCTTGTGATGACAAAAAACTAAGGAAGAACCAGAAAAATGGTGGAGGCATGTCAAAAGGATACAGGGAGCCACCAGGATTTGAACAAGAAAACAAATAACAAACCTAAAATATAA
Source organism: Leptonychotes weddellii (assembly GCF_054177405.1). Lineage (NCBI taxonomy): Eukaryota > Metazoa > Chordata > Mammalia > Carnivora > Phocidae > Leptonychotes > Leptonychotes weddellii. Next base: position 49 of record NW_027740322.1, on the reverse strand, counting down.
AATGAATATTCATGGGTCCATACTAATATCATAATTGAATAAATAAGTA
>NW_027740321.1:0-308 GCF_054177405.1 Leptonychotes weddellii | reverse complement strand
GTTAGTGTCTACAGTTAGGACTTGAACTATTCTGCCTGTTGTTGAGATTGACCTCAAGATTTTCTTTATTGTACTGTTCTTATTGTGTTTTGATATCACAGAATGACTTGAAATATGTTTCCTCTTTTCTCATTTTTTGGATGGTTTGGTTTAGCATTGCTGTAGTTTCAGGATAGGCCAATAGCTATGGGGAAAAAAAAAAACCCTTTAAATCTTAATGGCTCAACACTACAAAGGCTTATTTCTTACTTATTTCTTGCTCATAGCCCAGTATGGGTTATAAGTGGGGGTGAGGGAAGACTTTGCTC
>NW_027740320.1:0-4706 GCF_054177405.1 Leptonychotes weddellii | reverse complement strand
TTTTTTTTAAAGATTTTATTTATTTATTTGACAGAGAGAGACACAGCGAGAGAGGGAACACCAGCAGGGGGAGGGGGAGAGGGAGAAGCAGGCTCCCCGCAGAGCAGGGAGCCCGATGTGGGACTCGATCCCAGGACCCTGGGATCATGACCTGAGCCGAAGGCAGTCGCTTAACCAACTGAGCCACCCAGGCGCCCAGCCAAATTGTTTTCTAAAATGGTTTTACATGTGTATGAGGAGTGTAAGAGAATACCAGTTCTGTATCTGCTTGCCACCACTTCGTGTGGTCAAACTATTTATTCAATATTAAATGCGTAGTATCTTTTTGTAGTTTGTATTTGCATGCCCCTATGACTCATGATTTTGACCACCCCATTATTTTGTCATTGATCACTTAGATAAATGCATTCTCTTAAGTGAAATGTCTGTTCAAGTCTTTTGCACATTTAAAAAATTTCCTGCCATTTTCCCATTAATTTGCAGGAATTTTGATATATTATGGATGTGGGTACTTTGCCAAATCAATTATATATATCTTCTTCTAGTTTTGTGTTTTCTAAAATTATTAGAATGGAAAAAGAACTGAGGGATCAGGGCATTACATTATCTGCATCAGTGGTTTTGAAACTTCACTACACATTGGAGACACATGGAAAGCTTTAAAACCCGTAATGCCCATGCTGTACTCCAAACTAACTAATTCAGAATCTCTTTTTTGGGGAACTAGGAATTAGTATATTTTAATTGGTATATAGAGAATTTAGGCAGAGAAAATCAGTAAAGGAAGAACAATATGGGAGCAAATTTAGTGCATATCAATTTGAGCTAGACCATAGGCTTCACGGAGTACAGGAATGGTGAGTCTTACTGGAATAAAAGCTGTAGCTTATAGAACTTTGAGTCCAGAATAAAGATTTAGATTTAATTCAACAAATAGTGGGATATAACAAATTTTGGGGGAAATTAATATGACTTATCAATAATTAAGAGAATTAAAGTGGCAGTGGGGTAGGAGTAGATTGAAAGTGGGGGAAAGAAGAGCAAATTTTCAAACTTATACTTGTGGTCTGGCTTCTGTAACTTCTAATCATCAGAGACTGCATGGTGAATTTTGTGTGTATAGGATTTTTCAGGCAAGAGGATATAAAGCTATCATCATATTTTGAAAGGAATCAGAAACTCTCCAACAGCTAAAGATAACTAGATTAGACAAGGAAATCAGTTAATGGTTATTACACTTAAGAGTCATTGAACATCCAAACCATGTTTGTGGTGGTTGACATGGAAAAGAGATGACTGATGGTAAAGATATTTGTGGGTGGACTAAGGGGTTGTTAGAGGATGGGTCAATGTTTGTGTGTGTCTATGTGTGTGTTTACAGACAGAATGAGAGAGAGAGGCAGAGAGGGAGAGAGGGATGGGTGGGGGAGAGAAGGAGGGAAAGAGAGAGGAGTGGGGGAAGGATATAAAAAATATAACTTGAACTAAAAAGAGAACAGGGAGAATGGACATGTGATTAAGAGGAAAATGATCAACATGAATGAGCAGTGGAAAAGGTATTAATTTAAGCCTTTAAACCTTGACTCTGGCAATTAGATGATAGAATTGAATTACTAAATAATTTTTTTTAAGTCATCAGAAAGAAAAGTTAATCATCAATCCAGGCTCTTTATGTTTTTTTCCCATAAGCATTCAATGGGTATGACAGGTAGAAGACTAGTTTACTAATTTTCATCCTAGTCATCTGTTCTTTGCCAATAAAAATACATCTTTTTATTCTCTGCTTGGTGGTCTACACATTAAATAAACTTTAAAATATGTATTGAAAACAGAATAAGATCCTTTAACCATAGATTCAAAGAAAGAATTATTCTAAATGATAAAAACATGTACTTAGAAATTTAGATTTAGATACAACTGTTGTAAGAGCTTAAGAATTCATTATAATTATGAAGGGATAAATTTTTAAAACTTCAGTTTTCTAACATAAGGATAGGAAAGAATTACTGCACAAGAATCCGACAGATGAGCTGTATCTTATCACTGCCTCACAAATAACAGTAGGGTGAATGAAACAATAAGTGGTTAATGAGAAAAAAATTGGCAGGGTCTATCTTCAACCATATAACATATGTGTAGGGCCAGAATGATGACATTAGGTGCCCTTGGGTTAAATAAGAAAACAGTGAGAGAAATCATAGATTTGGGTTTTGGCAGATTGGTTTCATAAGGGAAAACCATGTTCAATTTATACCAATAAGATAAATTGAGGGTTGCTTAAGAGCAGTTTCTGCAAACGGTTATCATTTCAAACAGAGAGTGAGTCATCATAAAGTCTATCTGTGCTTATTATCTTGCCACTTGCCAATAGATTGATTTCTCAACTCCAGTAAGCACATTAGCCTTTCATGATAAAATTAAATTTTGCTTTCAAGATTTGGCAACCTTGAACTTCTATAGAGCTAAATATACTAAGTAGCAGTTTAGTTTTCTTTTTTCTAACCCCCCCTTTTTTTTTTACTTGTTATGCCCTCAGAAATTTGTTAGGCATTATTGGAATCAGTGAAATTGGTAAATTCTAGTCTGCCTCACTATTGTTGGTAATTTTTTCTAGCAGACCTCAGCAACCTAGGAGCAAGCTCAAAGATAATGGATACTTACTGGGATTTTGGCAGAGGAGTGGGAGGAAAAGCCAAAGATTGCAGGGAAAGATATTGATGCGATTATTTGAAACAATAGGTAATGGGATCTGAGCTAGATGGGGGGGACAGTGGGATGATGCCACCAAGTGGGAAAGATGTAGAGGACATGGCCATCTCAAATATGTTATAGAATATTGAATGGGAATAATTAAAGCAAGAGAATGAAAATCTGGTATTTATACTTAAAGTATAAGGTCTTTCATAAAATAGATGCTCAATAAATATTCTTTCTGGTGCTCTTTATTTCCTCCTCATTCAGAGGATAAAGAGAATTTGATGTGTGATATTATCTAACTTCTTTGATTTATAAAAATAGAAAATATGTTATTCTTTAAAATGATTCCTTATGTTAAATAAAAATAGAGATACAATGTCTATGGCATGTTAGGAAAGGAATATAAATAGAAGAAAGTGACTTTTAAATGACTAAGAAATATTATTTTTACTTTAATATTCATTTTTAAAGTCTCCTTTACTGTAATAATTATAGTATTCATATTTTTTGCAATGTACTGATTAAGCACAGTTGGAATTAGAACATATGAAGTACTAAACTACTCTAAAAGAAATAATATCACACTATTAGCCAGTTTGGTATTCCATGTATATTAAGTAACCCAAGGTGTTGAATTATAGATATTCAAATTACCTTTATTATCTTTTTATGGAAAACTTACTTAAAGATAGTATAAAAATCTACCTAATATACAAGTGAATAAAAATACATGCCACAGTAAATTAACTATGATGCCAACTCTTCCTGCTTGGCAAATCCTCTTTTGGAGGCTTTTATTATAAAAGTAATGCTAAGAGACTAATATATAATTATAACTGCTTTTAGATGTCAAGATAAAAACATCTAAAAAGGAAAGATTAATTTATGATAAATTATACTGCCTGATATGATCCAATTAAACCTTGGTCCAAATCTATAGTTAGCTTTGTTAAAAATAACAAACTTACTTGTTGGTATCTTTATTTCCCTTTACCTATGCATGATGTGGTTGCTCTCATTTTAATAAAGGAGAGGGAGGGACTGATATTAAACAAATAGATGTGAAGAGAAATTTACCTTACTATTTATTTCTCTTGTTGGCAAGTATGTTGAAATTTATGCATGAGTTTTGGTGGGTAGAAATAGATTGAAATTTGTGGCAAAGCAAAATATATTCAAACTTAAATGGAGAGTCTGACTGAAATTAAAGCCTATACAAATATAGGATTCATAGTAATTACTCTGCTTTTTTAACCTTAACCTTTGCTCATAAAAGAACTAAATAGTTCCTACCCCCAAGAAGCTTACCATCTAGAAGAATAGACAGACAAGCAAATGTGTGTACAATAAATAAAATGATGTTTAAGATGTATGAAGCTTAAGAATATTTTCCTCCGACTGGAAAACTTACTTAAAGATGGGGAAACTGCATAAGGAAGATAATAAATACTTCAATGGAAACTAGTGGCCAAGTTGGATTTAATCTGTTTGATTTGGTAAATTTTATAAATCTAAATTGTCAAAATCTTAACAAGTACTGTGACTTGTAATTCTTCAGTAGTCTCCACTAAGCCTCATGCCCTGAGAACATCATTTCTGATGCTGAATATGTGTTGGCTGCTTGTCAATATATAATGACTCTTTTTATAGAGCTGTAATTAATTATGGATTAACTATTTCCTCTTATTTACTGATTAACAAGATTTTTTAAACAAGTGATACTGTTCCTAACTAAATATATTTCAGGCAATGTAAATGATTATGTATTCCCAGAAAAAAATGATGAAAAAAACCTATTGCAGCTGCAGTCTACTTATCTTCTTAAAGAAACCCATGCATGGGTTTCAACAACACTACATTTAAGATTAAGACTATCAATGTGTGGGGGCACCTGGGTGTCTCAGTCGTTAAGCATCTGCCTTCGGCTCAGGTCATGATCTCAGGGTCCTGGGATCGAGCCCCGCATCGGGCTCCCTGCTCCACGGGAAGCCTGCTTCTCCCTCTCCCAC
>NW_027740319.1:0-308 GCF_054177405.1 Leptonychotes weddellii | reverse complement strand
TAAAAAAAAAAAAGAATCCATTTATGATTGCTGTTTTCTACTTATTTGAGTACTTGGACACATGACTTCATTGTTCTCCAGCCTAAGACTTTCAGTAAAGCACATGGCTTTTTTTTTTTTTTTAAAGATTTTATTTATTTATTTGACAGAGAGAGACACAGCGAGAGAGGGAACACAAGCAGGGGGAGTGGGAGAGGGAGAAGCAGGCTCCCCGCAGAGCAGGGAGCCCGATGCGGGGCTCAATCCCAGGACCCTGGGATCATGACCTGAGCCGAAGGCAGACGCTTAACGACTGAGCCACCCAGGCG
>NW_027740318.1:0-308 GCF_054177405.1 Leptonychotes weddellii | reverse complement strand
TGCTTATCTAACAAATGTGTCCTCCTACTACCAAAAAGCTCAATTAGAAGGGACCTAGATAGTCTTATTCACTAGTGTATCCATCAGCCTCTGAAACAGGTCTGGTACGTAGTTGGAATGATAGACATCCATCAAAGGAATAAAGTTTTAAAACTGGGATTAGAGTAGAGAGTTTAGTAGAAGAAAGCACTCTGGACTGAGCCAATGTGGTTTCCTGGGCCCCACAGCACATTTACTGAATCAGAATCTCTACAAATGTGGGTCAGGTATCTAAAGTTGTAATAAACACCTCAGGTGGGTACTTCTGA
>NW_027740317.1:0-308 GCF_054177405.1 Leptonychotes weddellii | reverse complement strand
TCTTAAATTTTTCTGAGGACTCCAAAGAGTTTTTGTTTATATGATCTATATTAATATTTAATGCATTAGAAATTAAAGCAATTTAAAATATTTATGTATTCTTTCTTTTAAAATAAACACATTACATGCTAGCACAAATTTTTAAAAAATTTTTATTCATTTATTTATTTGAAAGAGAGAGAGAAAGAGAAAGAGAGAGCAGAGGGAGGAGCAGAAGGAGAAGGACAAGCAGACTCCATGCTGAGTGCAGAACCCAACACAGAGCTTGATCCCACAACCATGAGATCATGACCTGAGCCAAAATCAAG
>NW_027740316.1:0-308 GCF_054177405.1 Leptonychotes weddellii | reverse complement strand
TGATGAAGTTTTCTTCTCAGTTTGCTGAGAGGTTTTTATTCAGAAATTGTTTTGTTTTTGTCAGATGCTACTTCTCCATTTAGCAAAATAATCATATGATTTTTTTGTCTTAAACTGTTAAAGTAGTGGATTATATTGACAGATTATCCTAAATTAAACTTCCCTTGAATTCCTTGGATATACTTGAGCATAGTATACAATCTTTATATATGACTGGATTTGATTTACTAATATTTTTAAAGGATTTTTGAATATAATTTGTGAAGATGTTGTTTGTAAATTTATTTTCTTATAATGTCCTTGTCTGA
>NW_027740315.1:0-308 GCF_054177405.1 Leptonychotes weddellii | reverse complement strand
TGTTAGAGATTTTTTTCCCCTCAGAGACTTTTTATCTGGCAATAGGAACTACAGTGGGCATTCTGGGTGACTGTCACCATCAAGGGCAGTTGTGATCTAGAACTAATGGAGGGGAACAAAATTTTTTTTTAAATTTAAATTCAATTAGCCAACATAGAGTACATCATTGGTGTCAGATGTAGCATTCAACAATTCATCAATTGTGTATAACACCCAGTGCTCATCACACCACGTGCCCTCCTTAATGCCCATCCCCCAGTTACCTCATCCCCCCACCCCCCTCCCCTCCAGCAACCCTCAGTTTGTTT
>NW_027740314.1:0-308 GCF_054177405.1 Leptonychotes weddellii | reverse complement strand
GTTTTTTTTTTTATTCTTATGTTAATCCCCATACATTACATCATTAGTTCTAGATGAAGTGTTCCATGATTCATTGTTTGTGCATAACACCCAGTGCTCCATGCAGAACGTGCCCTCCTCAATACCCACCACCAGGCCAACCCATCCTCCCACCCCCCTCCCCTCTAGAACCCCCAGCCTGTTTTTCAGAGTCCATCGTTAGAAAGTAAGTTTTATTCACTCTGCTACCTTAAAATGGAAATTTTTGTGAATTATATATTTTATTTCTAAGATCCAGAAATTTTCAGCCTGTCATTGTCAGCCTATTC
>NW_027740313.1:0-308 GCF_054177405.1 Leptonychotes weddellii | reverse complement strand
GTAACGTGAAGCTGGCAATCCCAACCGACATTGTGCAATGCCTTTTGCTGCAAAAGAGCAGTTTACTACTATCTATATTGTAAACCTTTTCGTATTACTCTACGGAAGATGGCTGTTTCAGAAAATTCCAGAAGAAAAATGAAGTTAAAGCAGAATCGACCAACAAGTGTGAAATACTTTGCCTACATATAAGCCAGGGGTAATAAAAAAAAATTAAAAAATAAAGCTTTCAAAATATTTTGAATAAGACTTAGCAAATATTTCTATGTAAATTACTTCCATCCTTAGTGAGTCTGAGTGACTAAACC
>NW_027740312.1:0-308 GCF_054177405.1 Leptonychotes weddellii | reverse complement strand
GAAGAAGTCCTACTCGCTTCCTCCAAAGAATGCTGGCTTCTCCTGGGGCCGGTCTCATGAGAGGACAGATACAGGTATACACACCCATGTCCTGCCCCCCTCCCCCCCTGGAAGGGACCATGTGTCAGTCTGTGCATTGACAGTGGCCTCTGGATAAAAGCGAATATACTGGAAACTACAGTCAGATTCTAAACATCCCCGAGGTGGTTATGATCGGATCCCAGTAACTTCTGTGCACCACCTCAAGCTGGATCATCTGTGAAAGGCCCTCCTGAAACACACAGCACTGCCAAGCTCTCTCGTTAGAT
>NW_027740311.1:0-308 GCF_054177405.1 Leptonychotes weddellii | reverse complement strand
CAGGCTCCGTGGGGCTCAGGGATGGCTTTAGTATTTCGGAGTGTGGCACAATTCGCTGGGATCTCACTATCTTTGCTGGGATGGGTGCTATCCTGTCTTACAAACTACCTGCCACAGTGGAAAAACCTCAATCTGGACTTAAACGAAATGGAGAACTGGACCATGGGGCTCTGGCAGGCCTGTGTGATCCAAGAGGAAGCGGGGAGGCAGTGCAAGGACTTCGATTCCTTCCTGGCTTTGCCCGCCGAACTCAGGATCTCCAGGATTCTCATGTTCCTGTCCAACGGGCTGGGGCTCCTGGGCCTGCT
>NW_027740310.1:0-308 GCF_054177405.1 Leptonychotes weddellii | reverse complement strand
GTTGATCTTTTGCTTAGACGATCTGTCCGTTTCAGTGAGGGGGGTGTTAAAGTCCCCCACTATTATTGTATTGTTGTCGATGTGTTTCTTTGCTTTTTTTATTAATTGCCTTATATAATTGGCTGCTCCCATGTTAGGGGCATAGATATTTACAATTGTTAGATCTTCTTGTTGGATAGATCCTTTAAGTATGATATAGTGTCCTTCCTCATCTCTTATTACAGTCTTTGGTTTAAAATCTAATTTGTCTGATATAAGGATTGCCACCCCAGCTTTCTTTTGGTGTCCATTAGCATGGTAAATGGTTT
>NW_027740309.1:0-4706 GCF_054177405.1 Leptonychotes weddellii | reverse complement strand
TTTTGTTCTTTATGTGTTTACAAGCAGTTGATTCATAACTGAGATTTACGAAGTGTGAGCAGCACTCAGCAGGTGGCGCTAATGAGACACAAAATATTGAGTCGTCAACTCCTAAGGCCCGAGATTTGGTAGTTAATAAGGATGTTGGAGGATAAGAACCACCTGATTGCATTGTTTCTCATTTGAGGAGTAGTGATGCCACATCAAATAATTTTAGAGATTTATCCAATCCCTTCTTTATACTGAGTTTGAAGATAATATTCTTTCTTGTCTACTTCATAATATTTTTAAAAAATAGAGTATCTTCAGGCGCCTGGGTGGCTCAGTCATTAAGCGTCTGCCTTCGGCTCAGGTCATGATCCCTGGATCCTGGGATCGAGTCCCACATCGGGCTCCCTGCGCAGCGGGAAGCCTGCTTCTCCCTCTCCCACTCCCCATTTGTGTTCCTCCCTCGCTGTCTCTCTCTCTGTCAAATAAATAAATAAAATCTTAAAAAAAAAAAAAATAGAGTATCTTCTTTCACTTGAAAACTAAGCCTAGTCATTTGCCTGTATGAACTTCCTTCCATTCATATGCTGGAAGAGGGGGGAAAATGAATGACATTGTGGTTATTCCTTTAAGCACAAAATATGGAATTCAAAAGAGATTCTTAGGAGCTACTAACTCCCAAGAAATTATAATCCTATTTATCTTTGAGGGATACCTAGCAGACTGTTTACCAGATCAACATTGAGGCCCAGTGTTCAAAGGTGGAAGAGTCCTTCTGTTTTGTAGCTCCACTAAACATTCAGAATGGGAACCAGATACACTGTGGCATTAAATGAAAAATTAATTTTTCAGAATAAGAAAAGGCTATTTAATTAGAAAGGATGGAACTGTTTGCTTATTTTGTCAATTTAGCAATTAAGCTTCACAAATAACATCTGCTCATGTGTTAGGAAGTGACTTGGTGGCTTCTGAGCAAGTTATTTGAGAGGTATCTCACCAAGGAAGAAAGAGTTGCGTTTTAAATGGGGAATTCAGCAGAGTTTACTAAGAACATACTAATGCATGTTCTCTGAAGTCACATTTCTACACAGATTATGTGGTCATTGACATTTCTGGTATCCTCAGTTTTTCAAAGCTCAATTTCCTTCCAATAAAAACCAATCCCATCCCAATTCTGTGTTCTAATTTGAATAAAGTGATCAATTTCACATTTTTGTGAATCCTACTTGAAACTAGCGATGCATAAAACTACTTCAAAAAACTTTCCTCTAGATGGCTAAGGTTTAAGAGACTGTTACATAAGGGACAACTGAGTTAATTTTTTTATAAGTAACATTAATGATTGGAAACTCATAGAAATCACATTATTATATAACCAGAGCATTTTTTTCTTCTCATTAAGAAAGGTATCTAACTTTGGTTTTTATCAACAAATCAGAGATTATGATTGTTGTATTCATTGCCCTTTCTCAACAAAAATGACCTCTTCTCAGGTACCAGATTTTGTTGTGATATAAATCAACAGTGATATAAACCAAAGACCATGCATCAGTGAATTCAAGTATTTTGTGGGCATAGCCAGGATCTTTGATCATGTTACAGGATCAAGTTGAAATGGTTTCACAATGGGAAGAGTCTGCTGAGATAGCCAATCAACTTCTTAGTAGGATTATCTGAGAAAAATTTAATATATTTCTTGTCCCCACAAGTTCCCTAATTGAATATGACTTATTTTCTTTTTGTTTTGTTTTGTTTTTTAAAGATTTTATTTATTTATTTGAGACAGAGAGAATGAGAGAGAGAGCGAGAGCACATGAGAGGGGGGAGGGTCAGAGGGAGAAGCAGGCTCTCTGCTGAGCAGGGAGCCCGATGTGGGACTCGATCCAGGGACTCCAGGATCATGACCTGAGCCGAAGGCAGTCGCTTAACCAACTGAGCCACCCAGGCGCCCCAAATATGACTTATTTTGATCTATCCATGGAAGCTGTTGTCAAGAAGACTGATGTGAATTACATGCCCTAGTTAGAAACTTCCATAATTTAGGGGGTCCATAGATTTTCTATACATAGTTAAGCATTAAACATGATAAGCTACTGAGCCACCTCCTCTTCTTTCTTCATCTTCTCAACACTTTTATTGATATATAATTCTCACCATATCATTCACCCATTTACAGTGTACAATTAAATTATTAATATATTCACAGTTGGGTAACCATCACCACAATCAATTTGAAAATATCTCGTCACCCTCATACATACCCCAAGCCTGTTAAACTTTCCCCACATTTTCTCCCAGCCCCTTCCCTCTAACTCCTCAGTCTAGGCAACCACTAAAGTATTTTCTATCCCTATAGATTTGTCCATTCTGGACATTACATTTAAATTTTATACATTTCATTTCATATAAATGGAATCATACAGTATGTCGTCTTTTGTGATTGGCTTCTTTACTTACCATGATATTTTCAAGGTTTATCCATACTGTGGCATGTATCAGTACTTGATTCCTTTTTAATACCAAACAATATTCTATTGTATGGATATATTAGATTTTATTTATCCATTTATCAGTTGAGGGACATTTAAGTTGTTTCCATATTTTGGCTATTATGAATAATACTGTGATCATAAAGGTTTTGTGTAATATATGATTTGGTTGGGTAAATACTTAGGAGTGGATTGCTTGGTAATATGGCACTTCTTTTTGTACCCTTTTGAGGAACAGCCTGACTGTTTTCCACAATGACTATATCATTTTTCATTTCTACAAACAATGTATAAGCATTTGAATTTCTCCACATCCTTGCCAACATTTGTTTTTGTCAGTCTTTTTGATTATAGCTCTCCTAGTAGGTACCAAGTGGTATCTCATTGTGTTTTGATTTGCATTTTCCCACTGGCTAATAATATTGCGCTTCATTTCATGTGCTGATTGGCCATTTATATATCTTCTTTGGAGATCTCTGGATTTATGTATCTTCTTTGGATTTATTTAGATCGTTTGTGCATTTCTATATTGAGTTGTCTTTTTGTCATGGAGTTGCAAGTGCTCTTTATATATTCTAGATAAAGGTCCCTTAATAGATATATGATTTATAAATTCTATTCTGTGTATCATTTCTTGATGGTGTTCTGGAAAGCACAGAAATGAAGCCTTTCTTTCATACTTGATCTTAGCAACTTGAGTCTTCTCTCTTGCTCTGATCGGTCTAGCTAAAGTTTTATCAAGTTTTTTGATCTCTTCAAAGAATGAAGTTTGCTCTCATTTTTCTATTCTTTATTCCACTAATGCTGCTCTAATTTTTGTAATTCCTCCCATCTGCTTGATTAGATTAGGTTGTTCTTTTCATTGCTTTAAGATGAAAGAATAAGATATTAAATCAAGATTTTTCTTCTTTTTTAATATAGGTGTTTAGAGCTATAAATTTCTTTCTAAACATTGATTTGGTTGCATTCTTGTAATTTTGGTTTGTTGTATCTTTATTTTCATCTTAAAATATTTTCTAATTTCCATTGTGATTTCTTATTTGACACATTGGATACTAAGGCATATGTTATTTAATTTCCACATATTTGTGAATTTTCTAAATTTCTTCATTATTGATTTAGAATTTTATTCCATTGTGGTCAGAAAACATTTTAATGTTTTTAATGATTTTAATAATTTTACATCCATTGAAGGTTGTTCTTTGGCCTAACCTGTGATCTATCCTGGAGAATGTTTCATATGTACTTCAGAAGAATATGTATTTTTCAGTTGCTGCGTGGATTGTTCTAATGATGTGTGTTAGGTCTAGTTGGTTTATAGTGTTAAGTCTTCCAGTTCCTCATTACCCCTTTGTCTAGTTGTTCTAGGCATTATTGAAAGTGAGATATTAATATCTTCAACTCTTACTAATGAATTGTCAGTTTTCCCCTTAAGTTCTGTCAATATTTGCTTCATGTATTTTGAGATTTGGTTGTTATGTACAAATGTGTTTAGAATTCTTAAATATTCTTGATGAACTGACCCTTTTGGCATTATGAAATATCCTTCTTTATCTCTAGTAACCCCTTTGTTTCAAAGGCTATTTTGTCTGATGCTGGTATAGAACTCCAGCTCTGTCATGGCTCCTGTTTGCATATCCTTTTTCCATTCTTTTCTTTTAAACCTATGTGTATCTTTGAATCTAAAGTGTGCCTGTCTCATGCTGAGTTAGGTCTTTTATTTTTTTTAAGATTTCATTTATTTATTTGAGAGAGAGAGAGAGAGAGAAAGAGTACGAGAGAGGGAGAGGGGCAGAAGGAGAAGGAGAAGTAGACTCCCCACTGAGCAGGGAGCCTGACGTGGGGCTCCATCCCAGGACCCCGAGTTCATGACCTGAGCGAGACAGATGCTTAACTGACTGAGCCACTCAGATGCCCCCGATCTTGTTTTTTTTTTATTTTTTATTTTATTTTTTATGTTATGTTAGTCACCATACATTACATCATTAGTTTTTGATGTAGTGTTCCATGATTCATTGTTTGCGTATAACACCCAGTGCTCCATGCAGAATGTGCCCTCTTTAATACCCATCACCAGGCTAACCCATCCCCCCACCCCCCTCCCCTCTAGAACCCTCAGTTTGTTTCTCAGAGTCCATAGTCTCTCATGGTTTGTCTCCCCCTCCGATTTCCTCTCCCTTCATTTTTCCCTTCCTACTATCTTTTTTTTTTTAACATATAATGTATTAT
>NW_027740308.1:0-308 GCF_054177405.1 Leptonychotes weddellii | reverse complement strand
ATGATTTTTCATTAGTGAAGTGAATAGTGTCCTATATATGTGGTTGATAGGAAATATTGGTCAGACTCTCTTCTTTTTTTAAAAAAATTTTTATTAATATATAATATATTATTTATTTCAGGGGTACCGGTCTGTGATTCATCAGTCTTATATAATACCCAGTGCTCATTATAACACATACCCTCCCCAGTGTTCATCATCCAGTTACCCCATCCCCCCACCCCCTCCATTCTAGCAACCTTCAATTGTTTCCTGAGATTAAGAGTCTCTTATGGTTTGTCTCCCTCTCTGGTTTCGTCTTGTTTCAT
>NW_027740307.1:0-308 GCF_054177405.1 Leptonychotes weddellii | reverse complement strand
TGATTTGTACTTATATTTTTAATGTGTACTTGACATGAGAGCATGAGGCCAACTTCAAAAAAAAATGGAATCCAAGTTCCAAAGTTGCCTCATGAAGCCAAGCTGTGGTTTTAAATCCTGGAGCATCAGGCTGAATCTTCTAAAACATCTATATCAAGAGTGTTGGTCCAGGCGACCAGGTCTTCTGCTTCTTCTTCCCATGACTCATTTGCATTATCATCATCTGGTAAAGCTACACTCCTCCACCTCTCCTTTGTTCTACCAGTCTTCATGACAATATCCATTTCAGTCTGTGAGTCAGCAAAATT
>NW_027740306.1:0-308 GCF_054177405.1 Leptonychotes weddellii | reverse complement strand
TTGGTGTTGAGTTGTATAGTTCTTTATATATTTTTGATGTTAACCCCTTATCATATATATCATTTGCAAATATCTTCTCTCATTCAGTAGGTTGCCTTTCCGTTTTGTTGATGGTTTCCTTCACTGTACAAAACCCTGTTATTTTAATGTAGTCCCAATAGTTCATTTTTACTTTTATTTCCCTTGCCTGAGGAAACGTGTCTACAAAAATGTTGTGAAGGCTGATGTCAAAGAAATTACTGCCTGTGTTTTCTTCTAGGAGTTTTATGATTTCAAGTCTCACATTTAGGTCTTTAATCCACTTTGAG
>NW_027740305.1:0-308 GCF_054177405.1 Leptonychotes weddellii | reverse complement strand
GGCTTTCTAGCACTGAATCCCATCATCAGGAATCCCCACTGTCACAGAAGATGCTGGGCGGGGAACCTCCCCTACAAGGCAGAGCGTTCCCTTCCCACTTGTGTGCAAGGTCACATGCAAGAGATTGGGTCCCCTGTAGACAGCTGGCTCCCAATTAGGAGGAGAAAGGGGCTCTCCTGGGGGTAACCCCAGACCCACTAATGAAAGTCTGTCCTCCGTGGAGAGCAGCGAGTCAGGGGCAGAGTGAGGGGAGCCTCAGGGACGGAGTGAGACCCTCCCCCCGCCCCCCACTCTCCCCGAGCTCAGGG
>NW_027740304.1:0-308 GCF_054177405.1 Leptonychotes weddellii | reverse complement strand
TGTGGTCTTTTTGCACCTTCTTCCAGGGACGGACCTCATTCATTTGCAGCAATGTTTCTTTTCTAACAGAATATAAACCCATAAGTTCTCCTCTCTGTTCACCATTACATGTGGCACACAGATTCGGTCATGCGAGATTTCCTAGAGTTCAGTAGTAAGTATTGACTTAGAAGTATGTTATCAAAAAAAAAAAAAAAAAGAAGTATGTTATCAGATTTTGGAGTACCTTTGGTTGTGTTGCGAAGAAGTACTTCTTTAATTTCATGTGTTCAGAGAACTTCGTCTGCAGGAAACTAAGGATTGGGGTT
>NW_027740303.1:0-308 GCF_054177405.1 Leptonychotes weddellii | reverse complement strand
TGAAAATGGGCGCGAAGTTTCTCATGCTATGTACTTCGTCTCTGGAATGTTCTCTAAGAGGAAGTCTCTCTCTTGGTTGCCATTTCTCGCCGGCACCTAGAGTGGCACCTAGAGCACCAAGTAGTTGCTCGATGCATTTTTGGTGAGTGAACAAATGAAGGAGTGAATGAATGAATGAACGTAGTTTGGGGTTAGGATCCGCATTCTGGAAGTCCAGGGAGCCTGATTCTAGCCCCCTAGGGGCCCCCAAATCCAGAGCCATGGGGCTCCACCCCAGAGGTTGAAGCCTCTGTCAGCAAAGGGGGGGG
>NW_027740302.1:0-308 GCF_054177405.1 Leptonychotes weddellii | reverse complement strand
TTTTTTTTAAAGATTTTATTTTTATTTATTTGAGACAGAGAGAATGAGAGAGAGAGAGCACATGAGAGAGGGGAGGGTCAGAGGGAGAAGCAGGCTCCCTGCCGAGCAGGGAGCCCGATGCGGGACTCGATCCAGGGACTCCAGGATCATGACCTGAGCCGAAGGCAGTCGCTTAACCAACTGAGCCACCCAGGCGCCCAAGGGTCACGTATTTTTAATTTAAACAATGAGAAGCAAACATTTAATTCCCATTAAAATAACAGATTGTAAATTCTCTAGGTAAGCCAACTTTTACCTTTTTTTTTTTT
>NW_027740301.1:0-308 GCF_054177405.1 Leptonychotes weddellii | reverse complement strand
GCCCTGGCTGCCAGGAGAAGAAAGTGCTCAGCTACCATTTGGTCTACTCTTCATTATGTGAGGAAGAGGGAAGAGGAGAGCTAGTAATTTGGAGTTGGTTTGTTTCCAATGGTACCCAAAGGGTAAAGGGAAAGGTGAAGCCCTTCTCCCTCCTACTCCCTAGAAATAACAGTTAATAGCAGATTCTTTTTTTTTTTTTAAAGATTTTATTTATTTATTTGAGAGAGAGAGAATGAGAGACAGAGAGCATGAGAGGGAGGAGGATCAGAGGGAGAAGCAGACTCCCTGCCGAGCAGGGAGCCGGATGC
>NW_027740300.1:0-308 GCF_054177405.1 Leptonychotes weddellii | reverse complement strand
CCACTCCCCCTGCTTGTGTTCCCTCTCTCCTGCCTCTCTCTCTCTCTGTCAAATAAAAAAAAAAAAAAAAGTAGTAGAACCGAAGACAACTACTTCCAATGACTGTTAATTTTTTTTTTTTTTAAGATTTTATTTATTTATTTGACAGCAAGAGAGGGAACACAAGCAGGGGGAGTGGGAGAAGGAGAAGCAGGCCTCCCGCCCAGCAGGGAGCCCATGCAGGGCTCGATCCCAGGACCCCGGGATCATGACCTGAGCCAAAGGCAGAGGCTTAACCACTGAGCCACCCAGGCGCCCCCAGTGACTGT
>NW_027740299.1:0-308 GCF_054177405.1 Leptonychotes weddellii | reverse complement strand
GACTGAGTGATAGACACTGGGGAGGGTGTGTGCTCTGGTAAGCGCTGTGAATTGTGTAAGACTGTTGAATCACAGACCTGTACCTCTGAAACAAAGAATGCATTGTATGTTAAGAAAAAAAAAAAGAAGAAGATAGCAGGAAGGGAAAAATGAAGGGGGGGAAATCGGAGGGGGAGATAAACCATGAGAGACTATGGACTCTGAGAAACAAACTGAGGGTTCTAGAGGGGTAGGGGGTGGGGGGATGGATTAGTCTGGTGATGGGTATTAAAGGGGGCACATACTGCATGGAGCACTGAGTGTTATAT
>NW_027740298.1:0-4707 GCF_054177405.1 Leptonychotes weddellii | reverse complement strand
AAAAACAGAAGCTTTGTGTTTACCCAGAAGGATTTATGGCCAGATAATGGAGCTCTGGGGTGTTGTTGGGTTGGAAAAAGCCACACAAAAGGCATTCGGCTTGATAAGAACCTTGAACTCAGAACTAGAAACCTGGGTTCAGCTCTTAGCATAGCGATGACTAGCTTCATTTGGACTCGATACCTGACCTTTCGGAGTTTGCCTCCTTCTCGGTAGAGACGTTATCTGTCTTGCTAACCTCACAAGGCTGCCCTGAGCTGCGATGAAATAAGAACATGGAAGCATTGTGTACATGTGTGCCATGGAAAGCCCAGCTGGCGGGGTCCAGTTTTAGGAAATTGTAGACATTTGTAAGTCACTGGCTATTTGTATGTGCTTACGTAATGGCCCGTGAAACACCTGATAGTAAGGGTGGGAGCGTTTCCCTGGTCACACAGTTCTTTTTTTTTTTTTTTTTTAAAGATTTTATTTATTTGAGGGGCGCCTGGGTGGCTCAGTTGGTTAAGCAACTGCCTTCGGCTCAGGTCATGATCCTGGAGTCCCGGGATCGAGTCCCGCATCGGGCTCCCTGCTCGGCGGGGAGTCTGCTTCTCCCTCTGACCCTCCTCCCTCTCATGTTCTCTGTCTCCCATTCTCTCTCTCAGATAAATAAATAAAAAATCTTTAAAAAAAAAAGATTTTATTTATTTGATAGAGACACAGCGAGAGAGGGAACACAAGCAGGGGGAGTGGGAGAGGGAGAAGCAGGCTTCCCGCCGAACAGGGAGCCCGATGCGGGGCTCGATCCCAGGACTCCGGGATCATGACCCGAGCCGAAGGCAGACGCTTAACGACTGAGCCACCCAGGTGCCCCCCTGGTCACACAGTTCTAGGTGGAAAGACTCTTCAGTGTGATAAGATCTGTTTGCCTGACTCTTCCCTCCCCTTGCCCCACCCCAGTGACCTGACTTGAGAACAAGTTAACTTCCCGCTGTCTGGCCGAGACATCTCCAACCTTTGTGTGAGCTCTTTTTGGAAAGTTATTGGGCGAGGTCCCCAGAGCAAAGGGCAGGTGAGTTGGCTTGGAGCCATTGGGAGACTGGCACACAGACAGACAGACACGTGTACACACACACACATACACACACACACACACAGGTAAATGAGGCACAGTCATAGTTGTTGGGGACTTGCGGTGTTTGTGGATGTTACATATATAAATAAATGATTAGAACTGTGAAAACTGCTTCAGTGGGAGTATCTTCAAAGAACTGAGAAGATTGACTAATTTTGTCAGGGGGCAAATCAAGGAAGGATTCCAAGAGGAGGGGGCATTTGAGCAGATTCCAGTGAGATACTTGGAGACCACTACGTAAGAAAGACGGGTGGCTTTGCAAGCAAAGGTGAGGGGTATGAAACAGCATGGTGGGTTCTGGAACGGATGCCATGAGAAACAAGGCTGGTAAGATCCTTCAAGGCCAGACGGTGCAGAGCTGCTGTGGGTGGCTTAGCTGACTAAAGATTTTGAGTTCTTCCTTTCTCATGTGCGGTGTTCAGCCATGGCTAGAGCTGATTTGAGGCCCCACGTGCTAGTGTTGATGAAATGTAAGCAAGGTTGGGCCCTTGCAATGCCTAGCGTGGTGCCTTGCCTGAGGTCGGTGTTTAAACATTACGTACTGAAATGAGGGAGACACGATGGTGATCACGGAGTTCCAGAGGCGATGTCCTTGCAGACCCCCAGGCCCTGGGGCGCGGACAGTGCATGCCCAGTGGTGTCTGTCTGCTGACAGAGTGGTCAGATCAGCTGGACCCTGCTGCTGATGACCCTGCAGTCCTGTCTGCACTGAGGGCAGCTGCTGTGGGGTTTGACCAGCCCCCCGGCTGGGGAGAAGCAGAGAGTGGGGTCTCTTCCCACAAGTATCTTCTGTGAAAATGGTATCCATTCAGTAACTAAAATATTTTTGACATTGCGTAAATATGCATGTGATTAAATTCTCTGCAGTCAGTAGAAATGGAAACAAACGAAGGTGCCTTATCTGTTTACTTTCCATCATCCACTGAGTGGGGGGGACATTGCCCTTGACTCCAGACCATACTTCCCTCTACCTTGTCACAGCCCTCTTCCCAGATGTCCCATGATCAGCTAGAGCTCATGAATGTGACTGCTGGGTTGACCTCTCATTTTCTCTGTGTTCTCTTATCTGGGAGCTAAGTCAAATCCAACCTACATACAAGAAGAGAATTCAGGGAAAGCATCTCCCCACCTCCGACCTGTGATCTGATGACCTGTGATCAGATGACCTGTGATCGGATGGCCAAGAATGTTTCCAAGGCTTTTTCCATGGTGTTCTGTCACTTTCTTGCCTTATTCCTGTCTTTGCCTCCTGATGAATTTACGGTGACATGCAGATGCGTTCACATCTACTGCTAGACAGGGCTTTGTCTGTTATTAAACCTAAAAACCAAAAAAGGTAAGACTGCACCTTTTTTGGATATTGTAGGAACGTAACTTAATCAAGTGACTTCCTCCTAAGGCCTAAAGAGAAAGAGGTCCATAATTCAAAAAATTTTTCCTTCTCTTTCCTTTCTGGCATTTGTACCTCTTCCCCCGCCCCCCCACCTTGTAAAGCTTTTATATTGTGGACATATCTACACATACACAAAAGAGGAGGGAACTGGTGTCATGAACTTGCAAGTCCCAGCTTCAGCAGTTAGCAACTTCGGGGCATATCTTGTATCATTTATATCCCCGTCTACGTATCCTTCATTATTTTGAAGCAAATATCACACATCCTGTCATTTCATCCATGAATATTTTATTTTTTTATTTTTATTTTTTTAAAGATTTTATTTATTTATTTGAGAGAGAGAGCATGAGAGGGGGGAGTGCCAGAGGGAGAAGCAGACTCCCCGCAGAGCAGGGAGCCCGATGCGGGACTCGATCCAGGGACTCCAGGATCACGAGCCGAAGGCAGTCGCTTAACCAACTGAGCCACCTAGGCGCCCCTCATCCATGAATATTTTAGCATATATTCCTAAGAGATGAAGACTGTAAAATCATAATACTTTTATTATCATGCCTGATAATTCCTTAATATCATCAAATAACTGATCAATATTCACATTTCCCGAATATCACAAAATCTGTTAACATTTTGTTTTAATCAGGATCTGCTGCAGTTGTTATAATAGGTCTCTTGAATTGCTTTGTATCTCTAGGTGCTCCTCTGTCTTTTTTTTTTTTCTCCTTGCAGTTCATTTATTGAAGAAACTGGGTCCTTGGTTCTCTTTAATTTCACACAGCGTGGGTTCTGCTGATTGCATCCTTATAGTATGGTTTAACATCTCCCTCACTCCTCTGTATTTCCTACAAATTGGTGTTGTGTCTAGAGATTTGTTCAGGATTCAGATCCAGTTTTTGGGCAAGCATGCTTTTTAGGTGGCGGTGTGAACTTCTTTCAGGAGGCACGTCATGTTTACTTGTCTCTTTGTGATGGTTGATTGAGTTTTTAAATGTGCCAAGTATTTAAGAGGGTTCAGATCTGTTAATGTTTCCCTGGGCCCAGGTGGTGGTCTTGAGAAAGGGGGAGAAAGAGAATGCTCTTGTGGTGTGCTCCTGGCATTCTCTCTCCGTTGAAGTCTGACGATGGTGGGGGCTGTTAGGTTCTCTGTCCCTGAGCTGTGTGCATCTTGGAGGTTCCTTCAGTGCTTGCTGGAAGATGAGTCGGCATGAATTTGGCGCAGAGCACTCCCATAGTTTGTTTCCCTCAGTCCCAGAAGACCTGTGCACTCAAGAAACACTTAGTAGGGAGAGGCTCAGTTTCTTTGAACGTTTACTTTTGTATGTAGAGGTGTTTCTTGGTTTGGCTACACAAGGCACTTTTGCTGATGTTCTCCAGACAGTGTGTTTTCATTTAATTGTAAGGTGACTCTTTCCTTCTTTCAGGATCTCATTTTGCCCAACGGTGGTACTCCAGCAGGTACTTCGAGTCCAGCTTCTTCATCTTCCCTTCTCAACAGACTTCAGCTTGATGATGACATCGATGGCGAGACCAGAGATCTCTTTGTCACAGTTGACGACCCCAAGAAGCATGTCTGTACGATGGAGACCTACATTACGTATAGGATCACCACCAAAGTAGGTCCCTTCATTATCTTCTGCCCCTGTTGAATGGTCTTGGTGAACTGGAGACCTGCCACCTGATTCCTGCCTTGGTTTCTCCCTCCCTTTGTAGGACTCGGTTCACCTTCATTCCAGTGGTGGGTGTGGCTTTTTGAGAGACTAGATGTATTCAGATTAAAAGGATTCTATGTGAATTTTTTCCTTTAAAATGAAGGAGAAATCGTGACTATAGTCTTTCAAATAAAACATTTAATCCCTCTACTTTCATTATTTTTGGTCATAATACTATTTAGCAAGTTAATAGCACATTACTATTGAAATTTATGCATCATTGTATCATCCTAAATCTCTGGTGAGACCATGGTTGTAATTTGGTGTAATTGGAATGGATCATAGGGGGAGCGAAGTAAGAGAAGGATGGGAATGAAGGTTGATTGCCTTTCTGCTATGGGCCACACGGGTAGTGAAGCAGGGGGCTGAGATTGACTGGCTTAATGTTCACACCGACCCTCAAAGGTAGATCTTGTGGTTACAGTTTTAGAGATCAGGAAACTGAAGAAGAAACTTTAAGTAACTTGTTCATGGTTACAAAGTTGGTAACCAGG
>NW_027740297.1:0-308 GCF_054177405.1 Leptonychotes weddellii | reverse complement strand
ATTCTTGGTCCCAGCTCTAGACCTAATAGAACCAGAAATTCTGATTCTGGGGTAAGGCTCTGCATCTGTGCTAACAAGTCCTACAGATGATTCTGAAAACCACTGCTTCAAAGTTAAGGACTGGGGCGCCTGGGTGGCTCAGTCGTTAAGCATCTGCCTTCAGCTCAGGTCATGATCCCAGGGTACTGGGATCGAGCCCTGCATCAGGCTCCCTGCTCGGCAGAAAGCCTGCTTCTCCCTCTCCCACTCCCCCTGCTTGTGTTCCCTCTCTCGCTGTCTCTCTCTCCGTCAAATAAATAAATAAAACT
>NW_027740296.1:0-308 GCF_054177405.1 Leptonychotes weddellii | reverse complement strand
TGATGAGCAAGCAGTAATGTACAGAATTGTTGAATCATTATATTGTACACCTGAAACTAATATAACAATTATGTCAATAAAATGGCCAGTGAACATTTATTAAAAAAAACCCAACCTTTGGAAAGGGCAATGTTCCAGTTTTGCATAGGATTTTACATGCAAACCTGACCGGTTTTGTGAATATGAATTAGGTGAAACCGTAAAACTTCTGAGACATAGGAACCGTGTTTTGTATTCTTTTTGGTGTTTTTTTGTGTTGGTTTTGGTTTTTGTGACTTTCTCACAGAGAACCTCCTTCTGCCACCCTT
>NW_027740295.1:0-308 GCF_054177405.1 Leptonychotes weddellii | reverse complement strand
CTGAGAGGAGACGAAATCCAGGTCTCCTACTCCTCCGCCATCTTGCTCCGCCCCAAAAAGCTGTGGTTTAAAGAGGTACCTTGAGGACAAAGTATCGCTCTGAATTCTCTTAATTTCGGTAGGGTCTACCAAAGTGCCTTTAACATTCTAAGTTTCCAATAAATATGTTTTGGATCATTAGATTAGTGAAAGCCAGTTATTGACTGTTAATAGAGAACACAGATTCTAAATGGTCTTCAGAAATAAAATTGTACGACATTATGGATTTCAAATTACCACTCAGCCACCACCTATCATAACTCTATGAG
>NW_027740294.1:0-308 GCF_054177405.1 Leptonychotes weddellii | reverse complement strand
GCAGTCTGTTCTTTAGTGAGCTCTCCAGGCCACACTGTCTCCGTTTCTGTCCGTGCTGCTATAAACTGCAGCGTCCTGGGTTGTGCGCCCCTCCGCAGCGCTCCCAGTCCTGCCTCCAGGTTGGGGCACGTCTCTGCCCTTTGTGCTTCTAAAACCGCCAGCCCCTCCCAATTCACCAGCGCGCACGACTCCGCCGCTTGGGGTTTCCACCCCGGGGGTTGCAGTTCACCGGCACGACCCCGGCACACCGGGTTTCCGTCTCGGAGGCTGCAGTTCGCGTACGCACGACCGTCACTCCGGTTTCTGTC
>NW_027740293.1:0-308 GCF_054177405.1 Leptonychotes weddellii | reverse complement strand
GTCTGCCTTCAGCTCAGGTCAGGATCCTGGGGTCCTGCGATCGCCTCCCGCACTGGGCTCCCTACTCAGCGGGGAGTCTCCTTCTCCCTCTCCCACTCCCCCTGCTTGTGTTCCCTCTCTCGCTGTGTCTCTCTGTCAAATAAATAAATAAAATCTTTAAAAAACAATTCATATGTTTTAGTTGGATCTGCTGGCGGTGGCTGGGAACAATAAAGCCAGTAGCAATGAGCATATGTGCTGCCCTCACTGAGGACGCTAAATAGCATTTCCCTCCAGAAGGACCCAGACATCCTTCAGTAAGAAATGGC
>NW_027740292.1:0-308 GCF_054177405.1 Leptonychotes weddellii | reverse complement strand
TTTTACTGTCAAATGTATAAACACTTTCCCTTAAAATTTACATTTTTGATGTCATACCTAGATACTCCATTATTACCATAAGGTCACATTATCATTCACTTATGTTTTATTCAGCACTTTAATTATTTCAGTTTTTCTCATTCAGATTTTTTTTTCCATTCAAACTTTCTATTTGTTTCTATGACAAATCACCTTTCTTTTCCACATTATATAGTCAGAGAAAAATAATTTTTTTTTTACTTTTTTTAAAACATATAATGTGTTATTTGTTTCAGGGATACAGGTCTGTGATTCATCAGTCTTACAAA
>NW_027740291.1:0-308 GCF_054177405.1 Leptonychotes weddellii | reverse complement strand
AATACATCATGAGTGTTTGATGTGGTGATCCCCGATTTATTGTTTTCATATAACACCCAGCGCTCCATGTAGTAAGCGCCCTCCTTAATACCCATCACCAAGCTAACCCGTCCCGCACCCCCCCACCCAGCCCAAACCCTCAGTTTGTTTCTCAGAGTCCATAGTCTCTCATGGATCATCTCTCCCTCTGATTTCCCCCGCTTCATTTTCCCCTTTCTTCTCTTAATGTCCTCTATACTATTCCTAATGTTCCACAAATAAGTGAAACCGTATGATAATTGACTTTCTCTGCTTGACTTATTTCACTT
>NW_027740290.1:0-308 GCF_054177405.1 Leptonychotes weddellii | reverse complement strand
GATCTAAATGTTAGATCCCTAGGACAGCTTTTAGGATTGCTTTCAGCAAAATACGCCACTTAATTACCTAATAATGGGCACACCTTTTATCCAAGTGTGATGATAAGTAAGCTTAAGTGTAGAACAGGGAGTCATCTAAAGTCTCAGAAACTTTGAATCTATATCAACAATGAGTTCTCTGTAGTCCTGTTGGTCTATCAGTAGAGATCCAGATAAGGTAGAAGAAGAGGGGAATGGTGACACAGCATTCTCCAGCAATGAGTTAGTATCAGAGCAAAGTGCATTTTGAAGGTGAGAAGGGCAGGGTG
>NW_027740289.1:0-308 GCF_054177405.1 Leptonychotes weddellii | reverse complement strand
ACATTTACTTATACATATATGCATACCTATAAATATATATATACTTTCAGAAAGTATATATATATAAATGAATCTGAAAATACATTTTTTAATTATGTTATGTTAATCGCCATACATTACATCATTAGTTTTTGATGCAGTGTTCCATGATCCATTGTTTGCGTATAACACCCAGTGCTCCATGCAGAACGTGCCCTCCCTAATACCCATCACCAGGCTAACCTATCCCCCCGCCCCCCTCCCCTCCAGATCCCTCAGTTTATTTCTCAGAGTCAACAGTCTCTCATGGTTCATCTCCCCCTCCGATT
>NW_027740288.1:0-308 GCF_054177405.1 Leptonychotes weddellii | reverse complement strand
GGAGTATAAGAATAAAGCTGAAATTAAGCCTCAGTATAATCAGAGTGATCCACTGGTTAATTTAACTGCCTGCTAGAACAAAACATAACAGTTTTATAAGAAGGACAGGATAATTAAGATACTTGAAAAGGGATCATCTATAGCATATGGCTTATAATTAAAAATACCAGACACATTAAAAGGCAGGAAACTGTGATGATTGTCAAGATATACAATAACCAATAAAAGCAGACCTAGAACTAAATCAAATATAAGAGATGGAAGAAAAGGACTATTAATGATATATTAAAGGGGCGCCTGGGTGGCTC
>NW_027740287.1:0-4707 GCF_054177405.1 Leptonychotes weddellii | reverse complement strand
TAGCCTGGTGGTGGGTATTGAGGAGGGCACATTCTGCATGGAGCACTGGGTGTTATGCACAAACAATGAATCATGGAACACTTCATCTAGAACTAATGATGTAATGTGTGGGGATTAACATAAGAATAAAAAAAAAAAAGAATGTCACCATCCCAGTTACCATCTTTTTTTTTTTTTTAAGATTTTATTTATTTATTTGACAGAGAGAGAGGTCACGAGAGCAGGAACACAAGCAGGGGGAGTGGGAAAGGGAGAAGCAGGCTTCCCGCCGAGAAGGGAGCCCGATGTGGGGCCCGATCCCAGGACTCCAGGACCATGACCTGAGCCAAAGGCAGACGCCTAACGACTGAGCCACCCAGGCGCCCCCCAGTTACCATCTTAATTTGGGTAATAGACAAGGATGGAGATGAGTTGCACAAAATTTTACTGGAGAAAAATAATGCCTGAACATACTTCAGCTGAGAAATTGTTGCTAAATTACTTCTTCCCCACCATCCCTTAAACTTAGTTTTTCTTCTCTTAGTACTTTGACATCCTAAGAACTTATAGATAACTTAAAACTTTTGTGAGATTAATATGCCCAATAAAATCTTTAAATGTTAAGTGTCAAGAAGCTATAATCTCTTTTCTTAAAACTGTCTAATGTGTAAAATACACGTGAATGAAATTTTTTGGAATATTTTTAAGGTTCACTTATTAAACTGACCACAAATGATTTCTTAATAGACTGAAATCAGGATATCAATTAGATTTCCCAAAGACTGTTCCAATCCATAGGTTTTAGGGTCTGCTGCCACTGCTGGCAAGGCTTTCCAATAGACCCTGGGTCCAGAAGGAAACTTGCCTGTAGCATTCTCTCTGGTGGGCTTGCTGATTTAGGAGAACAGCTCTCTTTCCAAATGAATCATGCCACTTCTATACGACAGAGGTATTTTCCCTTTGTTTTATTTTATTGTTATTTTAAAGCTGAAACCTGAGTACCAAATGTTCCCCCTCAGCATTAGAATCTTTAGCTTTTTATTTGCAGACTTTGACCTTTAACCCTGTAGGCTGCTTTACCTGATTCAGGAACTGCTTTTTTTTTTTTTCAAAGTTTTTCTTTATTTATTTGACAGAGAGAAAGAGAGAGAGAGAGAGCATGCACATAAGCAGGGGAGTGGGAGAGGGAGAAGCAGGGCTCAATCCCAGGACCCTGAGATCACGACCTGAGCTGAAGGCAGATGTTTAACAGACTGAGCCACCCAGGAACTGCTTTTTCATTTTATCTTTTTTTTTTAAGATTTATTTATTTATCTGAGAGAGCGAGAATGAGAGAGAGAGAGTACATGAGAGGGGGGAGGGTTAGAGAGAGAAGCAGACTCCCCGCTGAGCAGGGAGCCTGATGTGGGACTCAATCCAGGGACTCCAGGATCATGACCTGAGCCAAAGGCAGTCACTTAAACAACTGAGCTACCCAGGAACCCCTGCTTTTTCATTTTAAAAGGACTCTGACTCAGCCATCAAAAAGAAGGCAATCTTGTCATTTGCAACGACATGGATGGAACTAGAGGGTAATATGCTAAGTGAAATAAGTCAGTCAGAAATCTCACTCATATGTGGAATTTAAGAAACAAAACAGATGAACATGGAGAAAGGAAGGAAAAATATAATAAGATGAAAATTAAGAGGGAGGCAAACCATAAAAATGCTGAACTCTAGGAAACAAACTGCAGGTTGCTAGGGTAGGGTGGGTGGAAGGGATAATTGGGTGATGGGCATTAAGGTGGGCATTTGATGTAATGAGCACTGGGTATTATGCAACTGATGAATCACTAAATTCTACCTCTGAAACTAAAAAAAAAAAGAAACAAGTGACTTGTTTGGTTTTATAGATTGGGTTTTGTAGTTTCATTCTTGAGGTGCTGTTACTTCTGTATTCCCCTACAGACAAACAGAATAAAGGGAGATTCCCAGGAATGAAGTTTAAAAGCACAAATTTGGTGGCTTATAGTTTATAGACCATAGACAGCAAACCCTTGTAATAAAGAAAATTAAGAGAAAATTAAAGAAAGAGAATATGTCTTAGTTATTTGCACTATGATGAACCCTATAGATCTAAGAGCTACTTATTACTTAAAGTTCTAGGAGCTTTTATTACACATGAGCCATGGGAATTAACCAGGAAATATGCAATAAGGTAATGGAATTAAAATTCTCTGTGTAAATGTTGCCTTTAACTTTAAACAGAAGTATATTCTACATTTGATATCTAAAATTTCCACTTACTTTTTTAAGAGTAAGGTATTGAGTATGTCCATTTGTAAGGGAGGCATGGTTATACACAAGCATATGTGTCATTTCTCCATAGCTGTTAGGTAACTAAACCTAGTATTCTTTTTTTTTTAATATTTTGTTTATTTATTTGACAGAGAGAGACACAGTGAGAGAGGGAACACAAGCAGGGGGAGTGGGAGAGGGAGAAGCAGGCTTCCTGCAGAGCAGGGAGCCCAATGTGGGGCTCGATCCCAGGACCCTGGGATCACGACCTGAGCCAAAGGCAGACACTTAATGACTGAGCCACCCAGGCGCCCCACTAAACCTAGTATTCTTTAAAGATTCTGGGCACATGAATTAAATGAAGATTTTAATATTTAAATGTCTAATTTTATTCCTCATTAATCATCTAATCCTGGTACCAGATAATCTTATTTAAAGCCTCTGGGTCTGTGTCTGACTGTTCACACCTATATATTCTGATCTTCAGTACATAATGTCTTCTCACTTAGAATACTCAAAATAATTATAAATAGTACAGCTTCTTTTTTTAAAAGAAGCTATAATTTTTAGATATAAAGGGGGCAGGGAAACGATTTTATGATCAAATATGTTAACTCAAATATTTGAGGTATGGTAGTTGGCCCCACATTTATCATGAGGTTCCTGTACTACTGTTTTCTGATTCCAGTGAAAGAATTTGGCTCAGCATGTGACTCTGGATAAATACAAAGAAAGAGGTATACTTACACTTTTTTGGGACGTGGTAAAATTCAAATTGGGAGAGCATGAGAAGGAGTGGCATTACTTTTGCATTTTTTTTTAGATTAGAGAATATTTGTGAGTTTTTGTAACAGGTAATTTATAGTAAGCAGGTGGTCAATACTGTTACAGCAACCGTGGCCCTGCTTCTTCACTTTAGGTTTATCCAGCTGTTAGAAGGATGAGGAAATACAGGGCACAAGTTTCAGTCCAGTGTGTCCCACTTTAGCCACATATACTCCCATGGTCCCCAGGACCTGGTAGATCTCTCAGGTACCTTCAGGGGTGCTGCAGTGGCAATAGCTTTTGCATGTCCAGTGGGAAATTTGCCAAAAATGGCCTGAAAACATGAGGATTCAGTCACCTGTCAACCCTCCTGAAAAGATGGTTTATATATTTTTAAATTAGTGGATATATGTGGCTTTCTTTTCCCTAACATTCCCAGCAAATTGCTGCTGCTAAGACTCACTGTTAAAGTGACAGTTACAGCTAGAGGAGCAAGATGGCAGAGGAGTAGGAGACCTGGATTTCATCTGGTCCCAGGAATTCAGCTGTATAGGGATCAAACCATTCCGAACACCTACAAACTCAACAGGAGATCAAAGAAAAGAACAGCAGCAACTCTCTGAACAGAAAAGCAACCACTTTCAGGAAGGTAGGACATGAGGGGAAGTGAACCCGAGGGGATATTAGGGAAGATAGATGGCAGGGGAGGGGGCCTCTGTCAGCCACTTCTGCCAAGTAATAGAGCAGCAGAGCACAAAATCAGAACTTTTAGAAGTCAGCTCTGCTGAGGGACGTCACTCTGGTGGCTAAGCAGGGGGTGGAACCCTCGCTGGGACAGTGTGGTCTCAGGACCCTCAGGGTCACAGAAAGACCAGGGATGCCTGAATGCAGCAGAGCTCCCAGGTATCAGAGCAGAGAAGCCACCTGCAGTGACGGAGCCAAGGAGTGGGCTCTCAGCTCAGGGTTGCCATAAACCGTGATTCACAGCACAGTCGGGCCACTGCTCTTCCAGCAGGGACACAACAAGTGGGAGATCTGGGGAGACTCCCCTTCCTCCCCTAGGAGAAGTGGCATGGGAGTGCACCGCAGGGATCTGGTGGGTTTGGAGACTCCAAACAGGGTCGTGTGCCAGAGATAGAAATGCTTGGTCACAGGCCAGGTGAGCATAGAGTGAGACCAGAGACCAGGGAGACGGGAGTGATTGACTGCTTTTCTCTGGGGGCTCACTGAGGAGTGGGGCCCCGAGTTCTCAGCACCTCTGGGGTGGAGATTGGGAGGCCGCCATTTTCACTCTCCTCCTCCAAAACTGTACGGAAAGCTTACAGGGAACAAAAGCTCCAGAGAGCAAACCTGAGCAGATTACATAGCCAGGACCCAGCAAGGGCGGGGCAATTCTGCCTCCGGCAAAGACATTTGGGAACCACGGCAACAGGTCCCTGCCCCAGAAGATCAGCAAGAACAGCCAGCCAAGACGAAGTTTACCAATCAATGAGAATGGCAGCACTCCAGCACTAGGGGAATATTGCACATAGAATTCATGGCTTTTTTACCATGATTCTTTAGTCATTCAAAGTTAATTTTTTTTAACTTTTTTTTTGAATTTTTTGTTTTCCCTTTTTCAATCAACATCTTATCAATCCCTTTTTTTAAAAAAATATTTTTTTATTTTTCATTTTTAGAGTCACA
>NW_027740286.1:0-308 GCF_054177405.1 Leptonychotes weddellii | reverse complement strand
CAGTTATGTAATGAATAAGTCACAAGAATAAAAGGCACAGTATAAGGAATGATAATGTAATAGCAATGTAATGAGATAGATGGTAGCTACACTTGTGGTGAATGTAGCATAATGTATAACTTGTCAAATCACTAAGTTGTACACCTGAAACTAGTGTAACATTGTGTGCCAGCTATATTAAAATTAAGAAATATTCTACCTCAGGATCTTGTGGACCAGGACTTTGGGCAATATCCTTGTGCCTTTCTTTGATCAACTACTTGGCTATATGCTCCAAGAAAGTAAGGATCCTGTCTCAGTTGTATACT
>NW_027740285.1:0-308 GCF_054177405.1 Leptonychotes weddellii | reverse complement strand
TCCAGGATCATGACCTGAGCCGAAGGCAGTCGCCTAACCAACTGAGCCACCCAGGCGCCCCCAGGTTCATCCTTTTTAAGAAAAACTAAATGGGACAAAAAAAATCCATGTACTATATAGTGCTTAGAAGGCAGCAAGAAACCATAAGCAGAAAAGAACACGAGGTCATCTTGATTTCTGGACTCTTTCCTGGAGATTTTATAGCCAATCTGAATACGATCAGAAGGACCCCGTTTTTCCCAATGCCTAAACTTGAACTCATCTGTTGCATGAAGTAGCCCCCTCCTTGAAGGGACCCCAGGACATTT
>NW_027740284.1:0-308 GCF_054177405.1 Leptonychotes weddellii | reverse complement strand
AGACTTTAATGTATGAACCAAATGTAATGGGGCAAATATGAACTTGGGGACAGGTGACAAGTGACAATATATGCCAACATTTCCACAGATTCCAACAGGGTCTCTCCTGCCCCCCCCGAAAAGGGTTAAAAATACCCCAAAGGGAAAAAATAAGCACAAGCCAAAACCAACAAAACTATCACACACACACACACACACATCAAAATGTCACTGTTACGTTATCTGGAATTACAAAGGTAATTTAAAATGTCTCCTTTTATTTTATTTTTAAACATCTCCACGTGTGAAAAAGCATCACATTTTTAATT
>NW_027740283.1:0-308 GCF_054177405.1 Leptonychotes weddellii | reverse complement strand
TTGATATAAATCTGAGAAATCAGATGGGTAAGTTTGAATAACTGTGTTACATTCTTCAGCAAATTTATGGGGTCCTCAGTCACTTTAGGAAACTCTTTCACTATGGCTCGAAATTCAGCCTTAGTCCAGGCAACATAAGCAATTTGACGTTCATTTGGACCCCCAGCAGAGTTATCTTTAGAGGGGTAGCTATTAATAGGTTCAGGAGAAGGTGGGTGGGGAGAGGTTTGGAGGTAAAGGGAAGCTCAGCGAAAGGGTTAGAATGAGTGGTGGGTATAGGGGAGGTGGGGACAGTGCTGAGGGAAGAG
>NW_027740282.1:0-308 GCF_054177405.1 Leptonychotes weddellii | reverse complement strand
GCAGGTCTTAGTGCTTTTCCTGTGGAGCTCCCCGACCTTCCCATTCTCCATCAGTGCACATCACTGTTAGCCTCACCCCCCGGGCCTGCGTCATCTACGAACTCAAGTGACATATGTCTCCCTACAGCTTCCGAACCCTGAGTGCAGACCCCATATCATACTGGATGTAATCCTGGGTCCTAGGGAACCCAGCAGACAGTCCCCCAGCATACAACTGCACTTCCAGAAACAAAGACATCGAATTACATTAACTGTGGCCTACAATAGAAAATCAGTATCAAGAGTATCTGCTAGATGTTAATTTGAAT
>NW_027740281.1:0-308 GCF_054177405.1 Leptonychotes weddellii | reverse complement strand
CAGCTTCTGAAGTTATTATTTATGAAAAAGGTATGTGAACTATTGACCAAGCATAATAAAGTTACCTCCACACTCTTGCTATACCCAAGGACAAAGCTAACAACAACTCAGTCTGGCATGTGCTTTGACTGATAAGCCAAAACCATCAAAAACCCAATGCAGAATTTGCCTTTTTCTTATAGTCATTAGCTCACTTAACAAACTTAATTAACTCAACAAAATTCTCAGTGGGAGAGGTACAGAGAGGTCAACACAAATGACCGCTCCTCAATCCCTTCAAAGTTTCACCATGAAAGATTGTCATCACT
>NW_027740280.1:0-308 GCF_054177405.1 Leptonychotes weddellii | reverse complement strand
TCGCAGGTGGTTGGTTTTGAGGTACAAAGTGGGGGGCTGTGATTCCTCGGGCAGATATTGGAGGATAAATGGCAGCAGGAGGGAGCCTGGCTGTGGGAATCCTACACCGCCGGTGAGTGATAGCCTCGCATGCTGGGGACGGGGCGCAGACTTGCAGACCGGTAGCAGTGGGGAAAGGACTCTAGGGCAGCCCCCGGGGTGGAAACCCTGAGCGTCGGGGTCCCACGTGTGAACTGGGAGCGGCTGGTAGTTTTAGAAGCACAAAGGGCAGAGAAGTGCCCTGGCCTGGAGGCAGGACTGGGAGTACT
>NW_027740279.1:0-308 GCF_054177405.1 Leptonychotes weddellii | reverse complement strand
GCAGACGCTCAACGACTGAGCCACCCAGGCGCCCCTATTATCTTTTATTCTAACTTTAAAAGCAACCTTTATTTCCTAAGGATTCTTGTCTTGGACAAGGAGGAGAATGTATTCTTAGAGGTATGACAAAACTAAAAGTGACATTGCCAGTTAGGGCTAAAGATTTCTTCCTGAGGAAAGCAAAGAAAAATATTAGTATTGTGTAGTTTCTACTTGTAACTTCCATCTTGGCAGACATTTTGGGGGAAAAAATAACATATTCATTTTATTATTTCCATTTTTTCCAAGACACATGCTTTTTACTTATT
>NW_027740278.1:0-308 GCF_054177405.1 Leptonychotes weddellii | reverse complement strand
TATATTACACTGATGACTTCTTGAATACTAAAAAACTCTTGCATTCCTGGGAAACTTTCAATTAGTCATGAGTGTAGATGTTTTCACGTGTTGTTGGGTGTAGTTTTGTTAATATTTTATTGGGAATTTGGTGACTATATTCGTGAGGTATATTGTTCACAGGGTCTCTTTTCTTTTTACTTTTTATGTATTTTTTTTTTTATATATTTCATTGTTTGGCTTTTGCATCTGGGTAATACTGGCCTCATGAAGGGAGTTGGGGGGTTTCTCTCTTCTAGTTTCTGAAAAAGTTCATGAAGGATTGATAT
>NW_027740277.1:0-308 GCF_054177405.1 Leptonychotes weddellii | reverse complement strand
TATTTATTTATTTGAGAGAGAGACTGAAAGAGAGAGAGCATGAGAGGGGGGAGGGTCGGGAGGGTCAGAGGGAGAAGCAGACTTCCCGCCCAGCAGGGAGCCCGATGCGGGACTCGATCCAGGGACTCCAGGATCATGACCTGAGCCGAAGGCAGTTGCTTAACCAACTGAGCCACCCAGGCGCCCTAGGACAACAGATTTCTAAATTGTCTTAATATAACCTGATTAATGAGAAGCAGCCAGTGAAATTACAAGATAATATTTTTTTTTTTTTAAAGATTTTATTTATTTATTTGACAGAGAGAGAC
>NW_027740276.1:0-4707 GCF_054177405.1 Leptonychotes weddellii | reverse complement strand
CGTCCTGGGTTGTGCGCCCCTTCGCGCCGCCCCCAGTCCTGCCTCCGGGTCGGACACATCTCTGCCCTTTGTGCTTCTAAAACCGCCAGCCGCTCCCATTTCGCCTGCTGGATCCACCGCTCTGGGTTTCTGCCCCGGGGGCTGCCCTAAAGTCCTTTCCCCACCACTACTCATCTGCAAGTCTGTGCCCAGTCCCCAGCGCACGAGGCTGTCGCTCAGGCCAGGCACCCTCCCGCTGCTGTTTATCCTCCGATATCTGCACGGAATCACGGCTCCCCGCTACGTACCTCAAAACCAACTGCCTGTGATATTCTGCTTGTAGAGATCCAGATCTTCTTACATCTCAGGCTGGTTTCGTGGGTGCTCAGAGTGGTCTGGTAGATATCCAGCTCAATTCTGGGGACCAGTTGAAATCAGGTCCCCTCCTCCTCTGCCATCTTTCCTTCCCCCTCTGTGTCTTCTTTTTTAAATTAGTTTTTAAAGATTTTATTTATTTATTTGAGAGAGAGAGAGAGCACGAGTGGAGGGAGGAGCAGACTCCCCACTGAGCTTGGAGCCCTACACAGGGCACAATCCCAGGACGCAGAGATCATGACCTGAGCTGAAGTCAGACACTCAACCAACTGAGCCACCCAGGCACCCCTATTTGTGCCTTCTTTGATCTTTTTCATCAATTTCTTGTTTAAGAGTACAGATCTTTCACCTTCTTGGTTACATTTATTCTTAAATATTTTATTGTTTTTGTTGTTGTTGTTTATTGATACTATTGTAAATGGGATTGATTTCTTTATTTTTTACCAGAAAATTCATTGTTATTATATAGAAATTTTTGTACATTAACTTTGTGTCCTACAATTGTACTGAATTCATTGATTAGATCTAATAGTCTTTTGGTTGGTTCTTTAGAATTTTCTTTTTTTTAACAGACTTTTTTTAAAAGATTTTATTTATTTATTTGACAGAGAAAGAGACAGCAAGAGAGGGAACCCAAGTAGGGGGAGTGGGAGTGGGAGAGGTAGAGGGAGAAGCAGGCTTCCCGCTGCGCAGGGAGCCTGACTCAGGGCTCAATCCCAGGACCCTGGGATCATGACCTGAGCTGAAGGCAGACGCTTAATGACTGAGCCACCCAGGTGCCCTGGTTCTTTAGAATTTTCTATGTGTAAAATCATGTCATCTGCAAATAGAAATAATTTTACTTCTTCCTTTCCAATTTTGCTATCTTTTATTTCTTTTTCTTGTCTGATTGACCTAACTAGGACTTTCAGTACTATGTTGAATAGGAGTGGCAAGAATGGGCACCCTTGTTTTGTTTCTGATCCTTTTTAGAATTTTTTAAGGTTTTATTTATTTAAATAATCTCTATATCCAATGTGGGGCTCTAACTCAACCCCCAAGTCAAGAGTCCCATGTTCTTCCAAATGACCCAGGCAGGCACCCCTGTTTCTGATCTTAGAGGAGAGGTTTTTAACCTTTCACCATTGAGTATGATGTTAGCTGGAGGATTATCGTATAGACTTTTATTACATTTGGATATGTTCCTTCTCTGTCTAATAGTTAAGAGTTTTTATCATAAATGGACATTGATTTTTGTCAAATGCTTTTTCTGCATCTATTAAGATTATCATATGGGGGATTCTTTTCTTTCATTCTATTAATGTAATGTATCACATTGATTGATTTGCATATGTTCAACCGTTCTTGCATCCCAGAGATAAATCCCACTTGACCATACTGAATGATCCTTTTAATGTGCTGCTGAATTAGTTTGCTAGTATTTGTTGAGAATTTTTGCATCCGTATTCATTAGGAATATGGGCTTGTAGTTTTCTTTTCTAACAATGTCCTTTTCTGGTTTTGACATCATGATAATGCTGGCTTCTTAAAATAAGTTTGAGAGTGTTTCCTCCTCTCTGATTATTTGGGAGAGTTTGAGAAGAATTGGTTTTAATTCTTCTTTAAATGTTTGGTAAAATTCACCAGTGAAGTCATCTAGTCCTGGGATTTTCGTCATTGGGAGAAATTTGATTACTGATTCAATCTCTTTACTAGTAATTGGTCTATTCAGTTTTTAAATTTTTTCCTGATTTAGTCTTGATAAGTTGTATGTTGCTAAGAATTTTAATATTTCTTTTAGGTTGTCCAATTTGTTGGCCTGTAGTTGTTCATAGTGACCTTATGATCCTGTATTTCTGTGGGATCAATTGTATTATCTCCTTTTTCTCTTATAATTTTTTTTATTTGGGTCCTCTCTTTCTTTTGGTTATCTAGCTAAGAGCTTGTCCATTTTGTTTATCTTTCCAAATAACCAACTCTTAGTTTGGTTAATCTTTTCTATTGCTTTTGTGTTCTCTATTCCATTTATTTCTGTTCTAATCCTTATTATTTCATTTCTTCTGCCAACTTTGGGCTCAGTTTGTTCTTTTTTTTTTTTTCTAGTTCCATATGGTGTAGAGCTGGGTTGTTTATAGGAGACCTTTCTTTCTCCTTAATGTAGGTGTTTATTGCTATGAACTTCCCTCTTAGAACTGCTTTTGCTGTATTCTATAAGTTCTGATATGTTGTGTTTCTATTTTCTATTTTCTATTTACTTCCTCTTAATTTCTTTTTTGTTCTGCTGGTGGTTTAGGAGAATGTTGTTTCATTTCCACGTGTTTGTGAATTTTTCAGTGTTCCTTTTGTCACTGATTTCTAGTTTATGCTGTTGTGGTCAGAGAAGATACTTGGTATGGTTTTAATCTTTCTTAATTTGCTAAAACTTGTTTTGTGGCCTAACATACAGTCTATCTTAGAAAATGTTCCAGGTGCACATGAGAAGAATGTGTATTTTGCTCTTGTTGGATAGAATGTTCTGTATATGTCTGTGAGGTTCATTTGATCTACAGTGTTGTTCAAATCCTCTCTTTCCTTATTGACTCTCTGGATGATCTGTCTGTTGTTGAGAGTAGGTTAAGGTCCTTAACTATTATTGTATTACTGTTTATTTCTCCTTTTAGCTTTGTTTCTTTCTGCTTTATATACTTAGGTGCTCCAAAGTTAGGCACATAAATATTTACAATTATTGTATCTTTGTGATGGATTGACCTCTTTATCATA
This sequence comes from Leptonychotes weddellii, assembly GCF_054177405.1. Classification (NCBI taxonomy): domain Eukaryota; kingdom Metazoa; phylum Chordata; class Mammalia; order Carnivora; family Phocidae; genus Leptonychotes; species Leptonychotes weddellii. The sequence goes on along the minus strand of NW_027740276.1, from coordinate 1,614 downwards.
TGTAATGACCTTCTTTGTCTCTTTTCACCATTTTTAGTTTAAACCTATATTATGTGATACAAGTATGGCTATCCCCCCCACCTTTTTTTTTCTTTTTGTTACCATTAGTTTGAAATTACTTTTCCATCCCTTTACTCTCAGTCTATGTGTGTCTTGAAGACTAAAGCAGGTCTCTTTTGGGCAGCATATCATTAGATCTTGGATTTTTTTAAATCCATTCAGCCATTCTGTCTTTTGATTATAGTATTCAATCTGTTTACATTTAAAGTGATTATCAATAGCTAAGGATTTACTACTGCCATTTTGTTAATTATTTTGTTTTGTGAATATATTGTTTCTTATTACTACTTTTTTTGGTGTTCTGATGTCTTTTGGGTATTACTATGCTTTCACCCTTTTATTGTGTTATTTGTGTAGTTGCTACAGTTTCTCCCTTGTGGTTACCATGAGGCTTATATAAAAATCTTAAAATTATAACCTCCTATTTTTTTCTTCCAAATTTTTATTTAAGTTCTAGTTAGTTAACATACAGTGCAATATTGGTTTCTGGACTAGAATTTAGTGATTCATCACTAACATATAACTCCCAGTGCTCATCATAACAAGTGCCCTCCTTCATACCCATCACCCATTTAGCTCATCCCCCATCCACCTCCCTCTGTCTACCCTCAATTTGATCTCTATTGTTAAGAGTCTTTTATGGTTTGCCTCCCCCACTCTTCTCTTTTTTTTCCCTTCCCACATGTTCATCTGTTTTGTTTCCTAAATTCCACATATGAGTAAAATCATATGGTATTTATTTTTCTTTAACTGACTTATTTTGCTTAGCATAATACACTCTTGCTCATTCCACATCACTGCAAATAGCAAGATATCATTCTTTTTGATGGCTGAGTAATATTCCATTGTATATATGTACACCACATCTTCTTTATCCATTTATCAGTCAATGGACACTTGGGTTCTTTCCAGAGTTTGGCTATTGTTGGTAATGTTGCTGTAAATATGGGGGTGCATGTACACCTTTGAATCTGTATTTTTGTATCCTTTGAGTAAATACCTAGTAGTGCAATTGCTGGGTGATAGGATAGTTCTATTTTTAATTTTTTGAGGAACCTCCATACTGTTTTCCAGAATGACTACAGCAGTTTGCATTCCCACCAACAGTTCAAGAGGGTTCCTTTTTCTCCACATCCTCGCCAACATCTGTTGTTTCCTGTGTTGTTAATTTTATTCATTCTGACAGGTGTGAGATGTTATCTCATTGTGGTTTTGATTTGTATTTCCCTGATGATGAGTGATGTTGAGCATCTTTTCATATGTTTCATAGCCATCTGGATGTCTTCTTTAGAAAAATGTCTAGGGGTGCCTGGGTGGCTCAGTTGGTTAAGTGACTGCCTTTGGCTCAGGTCATGATCCTGGAGTCCCGGGATCAAGTCCCGCGTCAGGCTCCCTGCTCAGCAGGGAGTCTGCTTCTCCCTCTGACCCTCCCCCCTCTCATGTGCTCTCTCTCATTCTCTCTCTCAAATAAATAAATAAAATCTTTAAAAAATAAAAATAAAGGGGGGCGGAGCAAGATGGCGGAGGAGTAGGAGACCTGGATTTCGTCTCCTC
>NW_027740275.1:0-308 GCF_054177405.1 Leptonychotes weddellii | reverse complement strand
TCCATTCAGTTTCTCTCCTTATTTTTATTTAAGTATAATTTGTTTTAGTGTACACAACCGTACAGTGCTATCTGAGCTTCTTGAATTAAATTTGCTTCCTACTCTGCAAACTACCATTAATGGAACCAAGCCTCTATTCTTGGGGACAAACGGGAACCAGCCTCAAGCTTCAAGTCATGTTATTGCTGTGGAGAGACCTCTTCTTTTTGATACCATGACTTGGTCTCCCCCTTGATGGGCAGGAAATAATCCCCAATCTACACCGGAAGCCACATAAGTTGGAAATGCCATTATTTGAGCCATTTGTG
>NW_027740274.1:0-308 GCF_054177405.1 Leptonychotes weddellii | reverse complement strand
AAGGAATGTCCAGAAGTACAAGAGTTGACTGTGTTATAATTTCTGCCTGTCAGCAACAACTAGTGTGGAGACCTATTTTACATATTTTTGTTTTGAACATGAGTACTGTGGCTGCATCAATATTCACTGGAAGCTACTTAGTTTTTAGTTGTAAAAATATGTATTTAAGATAAGATATGAATTACATAAAAAAGTCCCCAATAGTCAACCAAGAGAGGAAGACACTCTGTTCAACAGCAGCAGGATACACATTTTTCTCAAGCTCTCATGGAACATCCACTGATATAGACCATGCCTTATTTTTTTTT
>NW_027740273.1:0-308 GCF_054177405.1 Leptonychotes weddellii | reverse complement strand
TAGGTCTACTTGGTCTATTAATCCAAGGCTAAGAAGCAATTAGTTGTGCAGGGCTTTAACTTGGGGTCTGGTTATTAAAAAGATTTTGATTTTGATAAATAAATACATATGAGTGTGTTAAAATTCAAAACACAATTGTCTGTGCTATAAATTTTCACTGAAAATTAAAATAAGAAATAAGATAAAAAATATAAACCAGGTAAAAAATTCAGATTAAATATAGTATTTATTTTAAAAAATTAAGTAAACTAATCTATTTAAAATAAAAAATGTTAAGATTTTCACTAAAAAATAATAATCAAACTTTG
>NW_027740272.1:0-308 GCF_054177405.1 Leptonychotes weddellii | reverse complement strand
TGTGTCTACCATTTACCAGCTGTGTGACCTTGGGTGAATTACCAAGACTCTCTGTGCCTTGCTTTTCTCCTCTGTGAAATGGGGTTTACAACAGAGCCTACCAGTGACGGTCTGAGTCTCAGGGAGGATTTAGCGAGATATTGCACGTAGAGGGCTTAGCACGGTGCCTGGGGCACGGTAGTTAAGTATGCAATACCAGCTCACTGCTATTGTCCGTCACACGTACACCTCAGGGTCTCCAGAGAGTTTTCTTTTTTGTTGGCATGGTACATTTCATGAACTAAAAAAAATTTTTTTTCAAATACTAG
>NW_027740271.1:0-308 GCF_054177405.1 Leptonychotes weddellii | reverse complement strand
CCACCCCACCCTCCACTCCAGCAACCCTCAGTTTGTTTCCTGAGATTAAAAATTCCTCATATCAGTGAGGTCATATGATACATGTCTTTCTCTGATTGACTTATTTTGCTCAGCATAACACCCTCCACGTCGTTGCAAATGGCAAGATCTCATTCCTTTTGATGGCTGCATAATATTCCATTGTATATATATACCACATCTTCCTTATCCATTCATCGTGACAAGTGACTTCTTAATGCCCATCACCCATTCAGCCCATCCCTCACCCTAGGGTAGTACTTTCTGTCATCTGACTTGGTGCAGTTTTT
>NW_027740270.1:0-308 GCF_054177405.1 Leptonychotes weddellii | reverse complement strand
TCCTCAGCCTGCGCTGCTCTCCTGCTGGAGTCGTGCTCTTCCAGCTCACATTCCTCCCTCCTCTCCCAGGTACTCCCCACCCCCCATCCTGGACCACAGTCCCTAATCTCTGAGTCCCGAGGAAGCCCCCAATCAGTAAACAGCACAACAGTCTCTACACTCCTGCTGGACAACACTTTCACTTAACACTATTTATAAGACTTAGGTCTTCAAAGGCTTAATCCCTTCTCTGGGATTGGACACTGGGCCTCGGATTTGCATAACCACAAATCCCATTCAAGAAATCACCCCTCCCCCCCGCCCCCACC
>NW_027740269.1:0-308 GCF_054177405.1 Leptonychotes weddellii | reverse complement strand
TCTGATACTACGAAAAGAAGTGTAGCCAAGAGAAAGGGGAAGGAGTCTTTCTGTGCAGAACATATTCTCCAAATGACACGTTTGAAGATAATCTGTTGACATACTGCAGAATGGTAGTGCCTTTATTGCTTGTCCAGCATGTGAAGGATCAATCCCTATTCTTCAGCTCAGTCCCATCCCCAGAATCTCCATACTCCCTGCATGGATTTTAGAATCCAATGGTTCCTCCAGTTTGTTGGTTTGAAATATATGATATTATACCTGGGACATGAATTATTATACACTGCTGTAATATTTTGAACCCTCAC
>NW_027740268.1:0-308 GCF_054177405.1 Leptonychotes weddellii | reverse complement strand
TGGCTCTACATCGACAACATAGAGGGCGAGTGGGGGGCCTTCAACGACATCATGCGGCGGAAGGACTCTGCCATCCAGCAGCAGGTGGCAAACCTGCAGATGAAGATCGTGCAGGAGGACCGGGCGGTAGAGAGCCGCACCACGGACCTGCTGGCAGACTGGGAGAAAACCAAGCCCGTCACGGTGAGCCGCGCCCGCAGCCTCTCCAGAACCCACAGCGCCATTTGGTGTCCTTTCTCCCACACTGAAGGCTTTGCTCTGGCTTAGCGCTCCAATAATGTTTGTAATTAAAACAACACTTGCATGTC
>NW_027740267.1:0-308 GCF_054177405.1 Leptonychotes weddellii | reverse complement strand
TTGAGCAGGATCTTTCCCATCCATTGGTAATAGAGTCCCTTTCCACAGAACACGAATATCAGCTGAGGGGGAACCCAGGTTTGAACTGTTCCCTCCTTGGCTGCTGATCGTAGATGTTGCCTTAGATGCTCTGAGGAAGTGATTACAAATGCGTTCCTGTACAGGTAGCTTGTGTGGCTCCTTCTGCAAGATGCTGTGTAGGCCAGATTTTGCAGTAATACTTAAACACCTTGACCCATATAATAAGCCATGTCTTCCTTTGGGAGCTGAAGGGACTTCCTGGAACCTGCAGGCTGTAAAAATGTTTC
>NW_027740266.1:0-4708 GCF_054177405.1 Leptonychotes weddellii | reverse complement strand
GCCGAAGGCAGTCGCTTAATCAACTGAGCCACCCAGGCGCCCTGAATAGCATTTATTTTTTATTTTTATTTTTTTTAAAGATTTTATTTATTTATTTGAGAGAGAATGAGAGAGAGCACATGAGAGCGGGGAGGGTCAGAAGGAGAAGCAGACTCCCTGCCGAGCAGGGAGCCCGATGCGGGACTCAATCCCGGGACTCCAGGATCATGACCTGGGCCGAAGGCAGTCGCCCAACCTACTGAGCCACCCAGGCGCCCTATAACCATGTTTAAGTGTCCGATTTAGTGGCACTAAGCACATTTGCATTGTTGTGCAACCATCATCACCATCCCTCTCCAGAACTCTTCATCTTGCGAAACTGAAACTCTGTGCCGATTAAACACTCACTCTCCATTCCCCTCCGCCAGCCTCTGGCTCTCGCCATCTACTTCCCGCCTCTATGAATTTGACTTCTCTAGGGACGTCATCTAAATGGCATCATACAATACTTGTCATTTTTGTGTCTGGCTTATTTCACTGAGCATAATGGCCACAGAGTTGTAGTATATGTCAGAATTTTCTTCCTTTTTAAGACTGAATAAGGCACCCATTAAATTGGATTTTATAAAAGATTATCACTGGGCGCCTGGGTGGCTCAGATGGTTAAGCGTCTGCCTTCGGCTCAGGTCATGATCCCAGGGTCCTGGGATCGGGTCCCGCATCGGGCTCCCTGCTCCTTGGGAGCCTGCTTCTCCCTCTGCCTCTCTCTCTCATGAATAAATAAAAAAAAAAAATCTTTAAAAAAAAAAAAAAAAGATTATCACTGTCTTGGGTTTTGCTGTGAAATTAGGTATGCCATAAGCGTAAGATAAAGTCTTTGATTTTGAGAAGTTTCTAGATTTTGGAATTGTGGGAAAGGAACGTTCTGTTAAGGGTTGGACCATGATTTATTTAGCCAGACGTTGATGGTCACTTGGGCTCCCATTATGCTATTACCCGCCACGCCATGGCGGATCACTTTGTATTAACAACATTTTGCTCTTGAAGGGTAAACGTGCAGGAGTGGGATTTTATTCCATGTGCCTGGGCAGGGTTTTAGCTGGGGTGAGGCAAGACCAAATGGGTATTTTCAAAAGCTCCCTCTGGTTGTTGCATAAACAGACTGGGGGGCTTCGTGGGAGTCAGCAAGACCCAAGGAGGGACTTCTAGGGTCCAGCTTATCCCCAAAAGGAAGTGAAGGCTTTCCCAGTGATGGTGCTTCTGTCTCACCCCCCAGGCTCAGACATCATCATGCAACTGGATGATGTGGTCAGCAGCACTGTGACGGGGCCACGCGTGGAGGAGGCCATGTACAGGTGTGTGTGTGTGTTTGTGTGGGTGTGTGTGTGGGGGGGAGGGGATCCGAGTCCTGTAGCCTTGTCTCCTTACCCTAGGGCTCATGACTAGGGCCCTCTTACAGGTCAATCCGCTGGCTGGACCGATGCATTGCAGCCCATCAGCGGCCAGACAAACAAAACCTCTTTGCCATCATCCAGGGTGGGCTAGACGCGGATCTCCGGGCCACCTGCCTCGAAGGTAGAGCCATGTGCTGGTCCATCCAGGGCTCAGCCATCACTGAGGGCCCCACATGGGCCTGGCATGTGGTGGTGTGGACGGTGGTTGTTAATGGGTGGAAGGAATAGCTGAAGCAAAGGCCCGGGGGCAGAATGGACTAGAATGTTTGCAGAATGATAGTAATTCCAATAGCTAGCGATTTGGGGGTAGTCATCAGACGCTACGCCGTATGCCGGTCACAGATTGCCCCATTGAGTTTTCATAGCCATCCTGTAAGGTGGGAACTACCAGGTTCCCGAGGTTACAGAAGAGGAACCTGAAGCACAGAGCTGTAAAGTCACTTACCCCAAGCCACGCAGCTTGGACATTGCAGAGCTGAGATTTGGACCCAGTTCCTGGGCTGTAGAACCTACAGCATTAACTGATACAGGTGCTGCTTCCTCCCCAGGGTCAGGAGTTAGGGGTGGGGTCCAGGGATTGTGCTGACACTGGAGGCCCTGGGATACCAAACTGAGGTACTGGGGAGCCATGGAGGGCTGCTGAGTGGGCAAGTGACAGGGACCAAGAGGAATCATGGGAAAATCCCAGTAGGATAGGAAGCAGAAGGCCCATGAAGAGGTTGGAGTATTTGCCCAGGAGAAGAGTGAGAGACCTATACCAAGGCCATGGCCATGGAGACAAAAGGGAGGCAGAGATGGGGGCGCAAAGGCAACGAAGTGTCATAGGCAAGACTCTGGGTCCTAGAGTTTGTTTGGCTGGATCCAGACCTCTGATCTGCTGCCTCATGGTTCTGCACCCTTGGCCTCTCTGAGCCTCCCTTTTTTCCTCTGTGAAATGGGCACATATTCCCAATGTCATGGGGTCGAAGTGAGGATAAACGGGAAGGTCTGTTTAGTCCTGTGCCTGCACCTGGCATCCATGTGTACCATTGTGCAGACTGTCCTTGTTGGAATTCCTTTTGTCCTCAAGCTGTGCCCGGCTCCCGGTCCAGTGAGCCATTTTAAAGGAGACCCCCAGGCAGAGATACACTTCACGTCACAGCTCAGTATGTGTGGACATAGATGAAAGCAGAAACCAAGACTTCATGAAACGTTACCCTTACACGTGAAACATTTTCTGGCATTCTCTGTGCTCTCATTTGAAAAACAAAAAAAACCTACCACGCTGGTCTTGCCCTAGCAAATTCAGTTTTGGCCACACTGGTGATGCTTCTCGAAGCGCTCTAAGCTCACCTGCACCAGCAGCAGCACCGCCTGGGTTCTCCCCAGGATGGGATCAGAGTCCACGGTGAGGTCGGGGTGGGGGTGGGGTGGCTGGGAGGCCACATTTGAACAACTTATCTCCAGTGGATTGGACTGCTCATTCCAGCTTCGAAATCTGACCCTTCGGACGGGTCCATTTTGTTGATGCTGTGGCCTCCCATGGTTCAACTAGGCAGCTGGGGCCCAAGGCAAGGCTGGGCTTGGAGACTAGACCTGGGCTTAAACCCAGCCTCTGGCATATGCGGCAACCCACTCCTTTGCGGGCCAGACCAGATCAGACCTACGGGGTTATTTACCCCGGTTGTTGGGAGTCTCTTCATGTTTTGGTGCAGAAACGTTACAGATTTTGAGGACAGGCTGTTACCTTGCATGTGGGATGTTCGCTGTTCTAAAACCTGGAAAATGCTCAGTTTTGAAACATACAAGGCGTCATCTTCGCTGTCAGTGAAGGGTGCACAGGCTGTAGGCCTCTCCTGAGGACTGAAGGAGTGGAGGGAGCTTCACACACAGCAGGCGTTCAACATATGGTAGCTGAGCTCACCAGCGGCCTTTAGACAGACAGATGGAAAGACAGACAGATACCCGCCCTTCCCCCACTTCTCTCTCTTTCTTCCCGAGGGTCTGCCCTGGTCTGGGCAGGGTCTGCCCTGGGGCTGCAGAGGAGGAGGCGTATTTTCTTTCGCCCGGTGACTCCTCACCTTGCCCTGTACCCCCAGAGATGACCAAGAGGGACGTGCCAGGCTTCGCCATTGGGGGCCTGAGCGGGGGCGAGAGCAAGGGCCAGTTCTGGAGGATGGTGGCCCTGAGCACTTCAAGGCTGCCTAAGGACAAGCCACGCTACCTGATGGGGGTCGGGTATGTGGAGACGAGGGGAAATGGCCCTACCTGTAGGAAGGGGTTCCTGGGGATTCCTGCCTGGGCTGGTGTTGGTGGAAGGACACAGCCCTGCCTGGGAGGGGACTAAAGGAGGACATGGCTTTCCTCTGGGGGCGGTTCAGAGGGAATGTGGTCCAGTCCCTGGGGAGTCGGAGTGTCTGTGATGGGGGGAGGCCTGGGTGTGTGACCAGGGCATGAGGTTCTCTGCTCCCTCCCTCCATGGCCCTCCTCCCAGCTATGCCACCGATCTGGTGGTCTGCGTGGCTCTTGGATGTGACATGTTCGACTGCGTCTTCCCCACGCGGACGGCGGTGAGGCCCTGGCAGGGGGCAGACGACGGGTGGGGGGCTAGGGGGCCAAGGTTGGGGTGGGGCTGGTGCGGATGAAGGCCTGGTTGACCCCCACCTTCCCCTCGTCCACCCCTCCCCCAGCGCTTTGGCTCCGCTTTGGTGCCCACCGGGAACCTGCAGCTGAAGAAGAAGCAGTATGAGAAGGACTTCCAGCCCATAGACTCCAACTGTGCCTGTCCCACCTGCCAGAAGTAGGCGGAGCTGGGCCTGGGGGCTGGGGGAGGGTGTGGCGGGTTGCAGGACTCCGCGTGGCTGAGCCCCAGCCTCCTGTCCACAGGCACAGCCGGGCCTTCCTGCACGCACTTCTGCACAGTGACAACACGGCTGCCCTGCACCACCTCACTGTCCACAACATCGCCTACCAGGTGGGCCTGCGGCCAGGGCGGGCCAGGCTTGGGGTCGGAGCGGGGGAGGGCCCTGGGGCCCCTTGGCTGACACCTCCCCCCCCCCCCCCCCAGCTACAGCTGATGAGCGCCGTGCGTGCCAGCATTGTGGAGAAGCGCTTCCCTGACTTCGTACGGGACTTCATGGGTACCATGTATGGGGACCCCACCCTCTGTCCCACCTGGGCCACTGAAGCCCTGGCCTCGGTGGGGATCACACTGAGTTGATCTGGCTTGGGGGAGGGAGGGAGGGGAGGGGAGGGAATGGGAGGTATCGAAGGATTTTTTTAAATTATTATTCTAA